>NC_143013.1:89237794-89408152 GCF_055824585.1 Amblyomma mixtum
AAAGAATTATGACTGGGCGTCCGAAACCACCGATGCCCTCAGCGGTCGGGTCGCCACCTGCCCGTATATGAGATGCAAGCAGGCATTATGTGGCCTGTTCCACGAGTTATTCTTCATTTGCGCCGCTCAGGAAGCGCTTTCCCAGCCGTTAAGGACCAAGCCGTTGTCCTGCGCGCTTCAAGACTGGCATTGCAGGAGCTGTTTGACAATGGCCCTGTTTACCACAAGCCAGTCGGCCATAACTGCCGCATACACGCTCAAGCCTCATATATTGTCCCATATCGGGACCTTTGAGCTATCAATATATAAAAGGGGGGTGGGATAAGGGGGATAGGAGGATGGCAGTGACATAGACTAGTTTTGCTTTCCTTGAATTCACTGCTAGCCTTACCACTGGTCATTTTTTTCAGTCGGCTTCTGCTAACTGTACTTCGAAGCATGTGCTGGGGACATTTTGTAACTCATCTTTTGAGGCCCCTGTTTCATACAGACCCATTCTCTCACATTCGGAAGGCTCATTTAGCGTGTTGTCAGACACACTGCAATGAGCCCGTCACACCCGATCAGAATGCTCTGCTCGCTTCCCGCACATTGATAGGCTACGTCAAAGCGACGATGACGTAGAGAGAGAAAAAATAAGCGTGTGGTAGGGAGCGAGGGACTATGGGGCAGGTGAGGAGATCCCCCAAAAGAGATTGGGCGCTTCCCACCATGCCTCCGATCCGGTGTCGCTGCGTTAACATCCCCTGGCTTTATTCGGCCATGCGCATACTCCTTACTCGACATATCGCAGCTAGCTGCGGCAGCGCAACGTATGCGAGAGTGTCGAATGTCAGCGTAGTTTGCATGTGCACTGTTACCAGGGGCGTAGCCAGGGGGGGGGGGGGGGGTGCTTATGGGGCTTCAACCCCCCCCGAAATTTTTCGAACTGTCACGCACCGCTGACCAAAACAACCACCGGCGCCGGAAGTCATTCTGGATTTTGTCGCCTACAATGTATTTTTCAGTCTAGAATAGACATTTTGGCGCACACATTGCTAACTCGGGTCGAATTTCGTGGCAACGCCCATGCACCTGGAGTCACGTAACGCAAGCATTAGTTAGCATCATGATCAAAATTACCATGCGAATACAAAAATTTTGAGGACATCAATAACCGATCTTGATCGACCTTGCTTATTGGAAGCCATGCCTACGCGGCGTTTCCCAACATACACACTCGTATATTGGTTATTTCAACTTGCGGCATCATTCGTGGCTTCCGTTTGTCCTTCTCATTACTTTTTATCTAACTGCTTTTATTTTTTCTATGAACCAAGGCATACCCTTCTGTAATTCTGGGTGCATAATAACTGTCGCCGTGCAGGCAGTTAAAGAATACGTACTTTCGTATTGATTTCTGCATTATTCCTCTGTTGTTCTAGCCATATGGTGCTGTCGCGACACAGGCACGGCATAAGTACATATCGCGACTCCAGCTATCATAGTTTTGTTCTTGCCTAGATCGTCTTCTTTCCGTGTGTAAAGTTTGCTATCTGTGATTGCGCAAAATGTTTATTTGCCGTGTTTGACGCATTATATAGAGCGACTTTTGCTTAGATACGCAGCTTTAATTGAGACATACGTGTACTTAAATATCTTGTTGCGAGGTTTTATGTATACATAGAGTGACTTTGTTTCCAATGACACTTTTTTGTCCTTTATCAAGTTGTATCTTCACATTTTTAATATTCCACTTTATCTTCGCACTTCTAACGCATATTTTGCAGAACTCCTCGTTTATACATATGCTCGCTGTTGCGACTAAAATTTGAGGATTCATAGAGCACAAAACTGAAGAGACATGTGCACAACACAAGCGCTATCCTCATGTTGACTACCCACTAGCCCGAACCCTGATCCTTCTAAGACTAAAATTTCGGTGCAATTACTCGCAATACATGACCTGACACTGCTGCTGCGCAGTACACTGGAACGAAGGACAGTGTCGTTGAGATTTTTTCATGGCCGATGCATATGTACAAAAATGTAAAGGATTTTGAACGACAAAGATTCATTGAAATATTTGTCCTCTATTCTTGCTAATTTCACGGCCTTTACGTTTTTCATATCAGCAGCATGCACTGCTTTGCTGGTTTCGGACGGATATATTTCTAGACTTCATGTGATATTTTCTTTACTTATTAAATACGCAAAACCATGGGAGTACTGGCATCAGTTATGTCTGCCACGGTTTTAACGACATACCAATATATTATTTATTTAAAAAATACATATTTCACTTGTCTAGACAGTGCGTAGCGTTATCTATACACAATGGCATTGCCAATATGGCAATGCAGTTATTATCCTTGCATTTGATCCCTCCACAAATTCTATGAGGAGGCTACGCTGCAACATGAGCCCCCCCCCCCCCCCCCCCCTGAACAAAATTTCTGGCTGCGCCACTGACTGTAACGCATGTCATTTGGTGGAATTGCTTCCACTCCTGCTCTTTACAAGAATGAATCTGCATTTTGTAAGCAGGCATGCTGAAATGAGGACGGTTTTAGAGATAGCATTACTTCTTTTTGCTTAATGTCGTCGTCGTAAGATGTACTGAAATATAATTTTCCCATCGTTGCCTATATATATATATATATATATATATATATATATATATATATATATATATAAGTCAAGTAAAAGGAGGAACATCGCTTCATATCGAAACATTTATTAGGTCGACGGGGGGCAAAAAAGAGGGAGAAGAGAAGGAAAAAAAGGGAAAAGGGGGGGGGGGGAGCTTGAAAGCAGGAGAGAAAAATATACATGAAAAAGCCTCGGTGACTTTTTTTCCTTTTTTTCCTTCTCTTCCTCCTTTTTCTTGCCCCCCCCCCCCCTCTTTTTTTAACCCATGTGCAATACCTTCATACTCAGTCTTGATGAAGGCCAGCTTCTGGCCGAAACGTCGACCTAATAAATGTTTCGATATGAAGCAATGCTCCTCCTTTTACTCAACTCATAAACAGCAGTCGAGAAAGTTTTTCTTCGAAATATATACGGTCCTATTCAGAAAACATTTTCCTGCGCCGAACAACTACAGCTGCAGTCTTCGCAAGTACATAGATGGAGAGTTGCATTGCGTTTGTTAATGACTATGCGGTACGGTTTCTTAAGTTGGCATGCGTAAAGTTGCACTGGAAACAAGCTGTAGAGGATTTGTTAGCCGAGCCGCCGGACCGCTACAGCAGCCGTATACGTGGGAGGGCATAAACAATATCACCCCGCACCAGGAGATCCCTTGGACACTTAAGATTAGACAGGCTGACGCACCCACCAACACACACAGCCCTCACCAAGGCACATTCAGGAACACGGAGAGGGTTGCAAACACTTTTCCACACTCTACGTTATACCGTGATGTATACTCCGAAACACTGCAATAAGCGTCGTCAAGCTGCAAATCATTTCCACATGTTATAGATATGTCACAAAAAACCACTAGAGTACTGCACGAACATTCCACAAGAGCAGTGGCAGGCCATGCTGTCCAGTTCCGACCCGGCCGTTCCAGCCTGGGTCACAGCCTGGGCGGATGTACAGAGGGCAAAACGCATGTCTAGAACACGCTCTGAGTGGGTTTCGGGCGTAACACGCGATAACTAGCGATAAGATTTGGTTAAAAAGGGTCTAGTTGTAAACATGTGCTTTTAAACTCATAGAATTTCATCGTCATTTTTTGCCTTCCTTGTCGCAGCGGCTTTGGGAGCGGCGGAACACAGAGTTTGGTTGTTCTAGGCATGTGTTTTGCCCTCTGTACCTGCCACGGCCCAAGGGCTACCGGTTGGCTAACAAAACCTTCGTCCTCTGTCCAGTGGCAGCAAATCCTCCCCTTCCCCAATTTCAATCAGTATTGTATGTACCAATAAAAGTCTTAACGCACACACGCACACAGTCCACTTTGGAACAGCAGACTGCTTTAGGACAAGCTAAAGGGGGCGCTAGACCTGCTGCAGTTTAAGATGAATATTTTATAAGATCAAAAAGGCGCGACGCATTTACTTACGAGTACAAAAGCTAGATTTTTTCCTATAATTATTTCCTCACGTATATTTATATAAATAGTGCGAATATACCAATACTACTAATAATTGCCGGTCGAACGACTCTCATCAAATTTAATTTATTTTCCGCCGCCTAAGCTTAACTTCGTTTTTTAACGGGTTACATATATTCGTGTAAAAACGCCGTTTCTACCTTTTTTCACGGCACCACGCCGAAGGCTTTGCCATTTCAAATATTAGGAAGTCTGAAGCATTCCATCTGCATGTATACGCATGGTTAGGTTTGCATAAATTATAGTGCGAAAACTGAGACAGGAGATCCTGTATTGCGACCTAAATCCTGAATGCGCCCAACACAAGGCGGTATTTAGCAATCCAGAGAACTTCATTTCGCGCTAAACACCACCGAGTCGAGTTTCCTTGAACTAACAACAGTGACTCACAGGCTTATTCAGAATAATTAATACTCACCAACATGTTCCGCACAAACACGCAACCGCTCTTGTGTATAGAAAATGAGCGCTTCCTTCGCACGCTGTTGGAACCCCTTCTTGTGATACAAGCTTCATTTTGTGCAGCAAAGGCCTGTGAGTCTTCTCACGAGCACGAAGAAAGATGAAGCCTAGCGATTCGGCTGCGTCTCCCCACTCGTGACAGTGGACACAGACAGGCTCTCTGGAAACGACGGAGACAGAGTAGTTGGTGGACATGCAGCGGCTGTACAGAAGAGCGATTTAAGGCTTATCTTCAAAATACGTCCTGTCTGCCTAAATTTCGACCCCTCGGGGTAAGAGTTTCCCGCCTTGGGGCCTCTTGTTGCGGACGATGTTAGAGTAGAAGATAGTTCGTTTTGCAACCGAGGACTTGCTGGTGGCGACGCTCCGCAGGTATCCTTTGTTAGCGGATCCGGACAGGCATGGGAGCCTGCAAAGTAACGCGTCTCGAAGACTGCAGAGGGGGCAAGCTGTCTCTAGAGCATCGGTAATAGCAAAGGGGCACGGGTCTTTTTGTGTTGGTAGGTGTAGGGTCAAGGTTTTTTTTTTTTCACCCCACACGGTCAGACATTTTGCGCGGCTTAAGAGATAGGGACGGGGCGCATTCGCTTCTACGGCCCCAAAATGGGGACAACAACTTTGTTTTTTTTTTCTCGGGGTGCGGGAGCAGGCAGGCGGGTTTGTGTGGCCTTTACGACAGAAGAGCGAGAAGTAACGGTGAGGATGGGAGGAAGGTGGTTTGTCGTCCATCGGCGACTGTCTGCTGTTAATAAGGCAAGCACGTCAGGGCTTATATCGGCCCAGATGTTCGCGGTACACGCGCAACTAATGGCGCCACTGTTAAGACCGCCGGCTCTGACCTTCCGAGCTATCGTGCAGCACACAGGTGCAGTGGGAACCGCCACATTGCAGCTTCCGTACGGATGTCCTATGTGTTTCAACCAGCGCAGTTGTGTAGTGCGGCGGTCAAGCGTATTTTTAAAGCAGTGTATACACCTGTAGACGGGAGTGCGGCGGTGTTCGGTTGGCGGCTACTACAGGTAGGTGCACAATCAATACGTCAATCAAGTTTTCCCTAATGTTTTACAGCGTTAATAACCGACCGGTTTATTGACTAAATGTCCCTGTCAAATTTTTGGACAAAGCAGAAAATAGAAATTGAAATTCATTGCATTGTACAACCAACGCGAAAATCTCGACCCGGAAGGCGAAATAATACGCCGAACCAGTGCACACCAACTAGCCTAACTTGCCATTGGGCGCATAGAAGTAAGTTGCCCGTCGAATATTAAAAGATAAAGGCCAAAAACGCTAGTAACCAACTGCTTCTGCTATAGAAAAGAAATGACAGGAATGAAAAGAAACTAAAAAAAGGAAAAGAAATGAAAGGGATGAATCCACGTCATAAGCAGAATCGAGTCGACTACTAGGTTACGTTACAACCACCATTGGCGTTGGTCGAAACCGCAGCGCCTGTGACGAAACTATATTAGAAAAAATTTAGCACGCAGCTAGCACAACCACGGTTGTTTTCTATTTTTTGTGTTTTTTACAGGCTGTCGAACACTCGTCATGTAACACACACGGCCGAGCCACCACCAGCCGTCCAGCGAGCAGCGGCGGCACCATTGTCAGGAGCGAGACCCCACCGCCCGTCCATTTGCGCACTCTTCCCTCCCTGCTCTCCCTAAACGCACCTCCGCTAATCCGTCGACGACGGCGCCATCTGCGACCAATTGCGCCGCGACGCGCCGCTGTTGGAAGCGGCGCGGAGGCTGTCGACAAAACTGCCTTCCGAATCTCAATGTGCGGGGTGTTGAGCTAGCGCCTCCCCTTCCCGCCGGGGAAACCATTATCCGGCTTGAGAGAGGCACAAAAGGCACCGAAGAGGGCTTCAGCGGCGCCGCTGCCCGGATTCTATTAGTTCTTGCCACGGCCTGTGCTTTCCCTGCGTGCGCAGCGCCGCGTGCGGCGTCACGGGGCGGCTGCATGGCAGCTGTGAAAGGAAGGCGAAAGAGAAGACGACTCTTGCAGTTGCCGGCAATTTCGGGCGGCTAGTAGTGTTGCGAGGTACAGGCGTGGACGATGGGGTGGAAGGGAGCACATGGAGAAGATTACGTGAAGTTGCACCAGTTTGCTCAGAGTAGAGTAGTTTGCATATGGTCTGACTTCATGAACTATGCTTATTGTCCCCCTGTGTATGCCTTGCAGTTCTTCCTTCATAGCGTGCTTGTAGAGTTACATGTTAAAGCAAGTTTTGCTTTGGTGTATTGGTCGGGTAATTCTGAGAGAGAGAGAGAGAGAGAGAGAGAGAGAGAAACTTTGTTAGTAGGAAGATGGTGATTTCCTCAGCCGCTCCACGTGGGCGGCACTCGGTCTGTCGGCGACCTCTTGCGCTCTAGCTTCTAATTGTTCAAGAGAGGGAAATGTGACTAGAGTTGCCGGAGGCGCATGCGCTGCGCAGGCGATTTTTTGACGTAGAACTGGAAAGCTTTTTCGTCTGCCATGCGTCAAGTTGTCCCCTACTCTGTACGTTCACCGTGTTAGCGGCTGTTTTATTTCGCTCAGTTCCACGTTCTACACATAGGTAGTTATAAGAGTACAATTCGTAGTGATTGTCGAGGTATCGTGTTCCTGCCGTGACCCCACCGTTGTCTTGCCATGCCACCGGCGCGGCGACCACGGCAACAGCGGTGCCATTCACCTGCGGTTGCGGTGGCCAGCAACTTCGTCGGGGAGGCAAGGAGCCATCCATTCATGTCCCTATCTTGCCATGGGACACAGCGACACCAGAGGGGATCACCCCTTTTTGGCTTCACAAGGAGCGCCGACCAGCCGCCTTGAAGGAGGGTACTGCGGGCCGAACAAAGCCACTTCCCAGAAATGAGCAATGAAGACCGCTAATCCCACTGGTGAAATGTCCGGGGCAGGTGCTTTGACCTTCGTGGACATGCCACGGCGGGATATCTCAGCCGTCGACTTGTTTCCCCTGATATCGAAATGTAAGTACATTGATCGCGTAAACGTTGATATTAAAAGAATGAGTAATGGTATGACATTCATATCGTTGGCAAGTTATTTTTCAACAACAAAGTGCACAAAATGTTTTGTGCAAATAAAAAAAATAAAAATTATTGTCTATTTCTTTTTGGTATACGGAAGTCTATGTCGTTCCTCTTGGTGAGTTTTGTATGAGCAGTAAACATTTCTAGACAGCAAATATATTAAAATATTTAAAAAACTCGATTTAAATAGCGATAGCTTTCTGCACTGTTTCCTTCTACAGAATTCAAAATCCTATAGTAGCACTTGCGTATGTAGGCTTGTAGGTACAAATCACATTTCCATAATAAAAAAGCAATGTGGAACACTTTCCTATTATAACTCGCTTTTTCTGACGTCGACTTGCAGTGTTCGTTTCGGTACAAATAGTAAACTGCTTTCTTGCTCAAGTTGTCTTTACATCAAAGGACACCTCATATATGAGCAGAAAAACACAGGCCAGTGTGTCATTACAGAGTGCCTAGCAGCTCTTTAGTTCTGGAAGTGCTTCCGATGCGGCGTGGAGGCCACTGTTATGAAATGCATGCTCCGATGCAAGGAAACAAAGTCTCGGCGCCAAATCACCGGCAACCTCGGCCCCCTCCGCGAATACGTGGTTGAGTGAGGTGGATTGAAATCGATATCTTGCCCAACGCACGCGCAAACGGGCGCCACTGAGAAACGGAGTCGCCCCGCCCTCCTGGCTTTCCAATTGGTAGCGCGGAGAGGGCGGCCGTCGTCCACGCCCACTTGACTTCAGTTGAGAACAACAGGACTTTCGTGGCTGCGTCACAAGGGCGTGTGCGTCCGGCCGGTTTGGCTACCCACGAAGCTGCTGACAATGTGGCGCAGGCGTCTGTGATCATGAGAATAAAGGCGACAGTAAAACGCATCAGGGCATGATGCGGTCCCAAATTGTATGGTCGAGGGCCCCTCTCGCCCGACAGCGTGTGCATCTATCATGCGAACGCAGGTCTGGGTACACGTGGTACGTGCACACCGGGTTCATAAATGTATAAGTTTGTTGCCTCGTCAGCGCGACAGCTTCTCTATTATTCAATTTTGGGTCTGGTGGGGGTACCAGCCTATGTCCTAGTTTCTAATGGCCAACAATTTCGCCGTAATTCTGCAGACGGCCTTCTTTGCCCCAGTGCTTTGGGGGCTCTACGGCTACCCGGAAGTAGAATACTCGGGCTATCTCGTGAGCCGCTTCGTTACCGGGAACGGCGGCGTGGGCGGGTGTCCAAATTAACTGAATTTTCCTATCCAGCGGTTGCTGGCTAAGGATCTTGGCCTCTTCCGGTGTGAGCCTGCCTCTTCCAAAATTCTTAATGGTAGTCTTAATTTACAACAAACTTTACGTTTGTTCCTATACGCAGGCGAGCACTTCAGCAACTTCCTCCACAGTCTCCATGTTGCGCCCCCGTATGGCTGCCGCGGAGATTGGCGCCCCACGGCCATTGAAGTGCGGTAAAGCTCGCGAATGACGTCATGGACGGTGGGATTTCAAGTTTCCGCTGCCTCAGAGGCGTCACTAAGGTCAGCGGCACCCATTGCGGTGACACCAGGCGTCATACCCTCATCTCCTACTTCACTATGAAGATGCATCTGCATTGCACCACTGATAAATCAATAAAACCCCACATAATCAACCTGTTCATTCAATATATTCGAGTGATTATATTTAATGAAGTTACAAGCTCAAGACTTTTTTTTTTTTTAACGAACACTGAAAACAAACAGAACAAGCATTTTTTGACGGTTGAATATCTATCTGGTTTGGAGAGACGGAAAATAAAGGGGGAAATAAACTGTCAAGAAAATGTAGCTGCTCTCTGAGCATGTCAAAACGCAGGTATTGGACTGCCTAGAAGTCTCCTGCTTGCGAGTGAAAGGCAACAGCGTTCGAAGAAAAGTGCTTCTGCACAGGAATACGGACGAGACAGAGAAGACATAGGCACACTCTATCCCGTTCCTCTCTTCGATGAATCACCAACTGCACTTTTAGGCGAGTGCCTTTGCTTAAACCTGATCCGTATATGGCATTGGCCCTCCTGTGATCAAGGTAGAGACGCCCTGGCTACGAAACATGGCACTCACACAGACGTCGATCCCTTTAATCAGCTGCTTTCTTCCCGTGTCATTGCTGATTATGGAGGACGAAGTGACCTTATACGACGGTGTGAGGCGGGGCTTCTCACCCTGCTTATGGTCACTCCTCTTCCCCGCTCGTATCGCCATTACTCGGAACTGAAATATTTCCCTAGCGAGCCCTCTTCTTCCTCTATACCCGAACAACAGCCTCGGGCCTTCCTCTGCCAGTAAGAATTCACTCAATCATTTGCCGGCTACGACATTTTAAACGCGAATCACGGATGGCGAGCATATAGCGTAGCCTCTGAGTTCACCACCTCGCCCCCACGCTGCAGTCACATCCGCTCTCAGCGCTTGGTGGTTAGTGACATGTACCCCAAGTACAACTGGCGACTATCGTAATTTATCATTGGCCATTCGGCATCATTCGGCGAGCACTACGTACCCTTCTTGGATGTTGGAGTAATAAAGCAGTTCGTGCGTACTTCAAAGGCCGAGTCTTCCATCGCCGTCTTCCCACGTGGCGTAATCGGCTGCTGAGCCCGAGAAGATGGGATGAGGATGTGGCCACAGATAGCCGCGTGAAGTGTGACATCAATGTGGGTTGAAGAACCCGGGGTAGCAGAAAAAATTCCGGAGCTCTCTGCCGCGGTCACACTTGGAAATTCGGCGGCGAGAGCGAGCGGAATCCGCCGCCGCGGCGGAGATTCCACCGAAATATCCAGCGGAAAGCCCGATCTGTCAAAGACCGATTTCCGCCGCCGGAAACAACTCCGCCGATTCTCATCGGCCAATAGGACGGCGAGTACGAAGTTGCATTCCCGCGGCGACAAACATGGCGGCGCCCTTCGATGCATGACGCCTCGATTCGGACTGGATTCGTCGTTGTTACTGCCTTCTTCAGCGCGTTCACTGGCCATAAATAGGCCACCTGTCTTTCGCTTCGTATCATCTCTCCAATAAGAAAACGTACAAGCTATAAATTTGCTGTATTTTTTTTTAAATTAGAGTGACGATTCTGCCCCCGTTAGTCTTACGAGGGGAGTCGGTTTGTTCACAGCAATGGTTCCCCTGCCAACCTACAGATGGCGCCACTAGATTAAACATCGTTGCTTTTGTTTTGAAAGTCAGATGTTAGAAATGGCATAACGTCCGGCAAAATAGCTGCATTTAAAGTACGTAAGCGTGCATACGGTTATGGTACGTAGACAACATCGATTAACCTCTTGTCATATGTGTACGCCGAGAGCCGACGACACACAGATGACTAGCGGCGACGTGATGGCCGGGAAATATATGAACGAGGCTGCATTTCGGCGACGGCGGATTTCACTGGCCGTCGCCGCCGAAATGCCCAAGTGTGAACGCGCCATCACCCTCCTTTCCTTCACAGCTTTCTTCACACCTTCCGCTGCAATGGTTCTGTGGTTAAACCGCTCGGCTCAGTAGACTAGCGCCTAAGTACCCGGGTTCGAACCTAACTGCGGCGGCCACGTTTCGACGGAGGCAAAATTTACGCAAACGGCGGCCGTGTGTCAGTGCACGTTGAAGATGCCCAGGCGGTCGAAATTAATCCGGAGGTGTTTGAAAACAAGTTATTGAGGAATGGAAATGACGCAGTAACTGTCTCACATATCTCGGAGGAAGATAGTAGATTTAGTTAACGAAGAAAATGTGCAATGCACAGCGCGAGAGTGTGTTGGAGAGGCCTGATCGGCTGCGGCGATAGCCTTGCGCTCTCGTGCAGCGGCCAGCGAAGCTGATCTGTTCACCTCGACGCAGGTTTGAACCTTAGTCTTGGATATATTGTATTTATTTGTCTATTTATTTATTTATTGTTTGCCCAGGGCCAGCCTCAAGGTCAAGCGTCACATAAACCGGTGAGCCGCTTGGACCTCGTGAAGTATTGCTTTCACACCAAGAAAAAACATTTGGGGCATGTATTAATTATGCAACGCCGTCGATAACTTCGTGAAAATAACTATAGTAGCTGTTCTGGCTAGTTGGTGAAATTTAATATAGGGTCCCGTGCTCCTATTTTTATGCTCATTTCGCTCTGCGCAACCCTTACCACGCGCGAAAATGTGGAAGGCAGATCAGGCTTCTGGACTCCTGGAGCCGCCAGCGACAGCCGTTTTTCCCCTCAGTTACTCAGCGCTGACAATAACGTGTCACCGACTCGCCGCCGAACGAGCGCGACCGTGACAGTCGCCAACGTATCCCCTTCAATTTGGGGAGCATATCCCCTCTTTCTCCCAAATCTCCCGTCGGCCGCCGCGTCCAGTGATCCGCCGCCGATGCCGACGCCATCTGGGGCCCAATTGTGCGACTCTAGCGCCACCAGTGACGGCGGCCGGCACCACGAGAGTGGCGGGGCCCGGTGGCGACAGCGGGGAGGACAATGCGGCGACACCCCCACATCTTAGCATTTAAATGGGGGCAGCTTTCCCCTTCGTCGAGAGAGCGGAAACCATTATACGACTCGGGGTGGGCACAATGGAGGAGGAGAATGGGAAGCCGAAAACGCCACGCGTCCGCCGCTTTCTCGCCGCCGCTGACGCCATGCATGCGCCAAAGTAGGGCGGTGGTAGCGGCAGCGACATCAGCGGAAACAGTAGCGCTCGTAGCGGGAGGGCGAAGCGCGACTTTTGTAGTGGAGCAGCGGCCGAGCCGGAAAACGAGTGAGGGGCCAGAAAGCCGATAAACGCCGAAGGCAGGGTTGGCGAACAGGGGCGAAAAATCGGGTTGCTTGCTTCTGGTCGGGATATAGAGCCAAGGGCAGGCGGGCAGGGAACTCGCTCGCATAAAAGCGCCGCGCTGAAAGTCGCTGCTGGCCCGTGTGTATAAAGAGGAGCGACGCAGGGACCTCTGTCCCCACCGCGCAACGCCACGTTTTCCCGCTTGCCTTTCTATTGGCAGGCGCTGCGTCTACTGCTGACATAAAGTTCGGCACAAAAGGTTGGCGGGAACGAAGGGGACGGAGAGGGGGGTGTTGAGCTTAGCGGAGCCAAAAAGGTGGGGTATACCCAGTGGCAAGCCAATCCAGCCAACCAACGAACGAAGCGCTAAGGCAGGTTTTGGCCTAAAGCATATATGACTGCAGGGGTTCAAAATGAGCAACGCGCGCAGCGAGTTTTTGCGAAGGGATATTGGGAAGCACGACATCGCTGGCGTTCTGGAGCGGAGTGCGCTGGTTTCATCAACTTATCTGGTTCAGCTTGCGTGTTGAAAGTAACTGGGCAGGAAGTCTTCTTTAAGTGTGGCGTGTTGCTGCTTCCGTACATTTGAACTGTGCTCCAAAGATGCTGGTTTCAAAAAGTGTTCCATTATGGGAATTTCAACCAAGACACAAACCACTATACAGTAAGGCGAATTAGTTGATATTGCCGCGAATGTTTGTAGTGTTTGTTTATTCTTGATCGCATTCAGGCTTGATCGCATCCAGGCGGAGCGGATTATTGTTGTTCCAGAATGTTCCAGTAACATTCCAAGCTTTATCTCGAAAGTTCTCTATGAGCTTTAAAAAGAGCATGACTGAGAGCGGCCGGCATTCGGTTCGACGATCGCCAAGCACGCTTGTTCTTTGCGGGCGCAAGTCAGCCCAAATAAAGAGTTTCGTTTAGAAGCCATTCTCGCTGTTTTCCTGTTCGACGGACTGCCGTCACCGCTGCTTGACAATATCATTGTGGCCTGATTAAGAACATTGACTCCATAGTCGTTCCCACACCGGTACCACAAGCGCACAAGAAATGGCAGTAAATACTTAGGGATTAAGTTTGCTAATGCCATTATTTTTAGAGTTGGTACTACACATCCAGATTTAGCGTCAATTTACGAAAATCACTGTGACGATAATGACTGCATGGCAGTCAAGAAATTTACCGTAATATAGATAGTCTTAATGAGCACAATATGTCGGGAATGTTGTTCAAAGCAATGTAAACATTATTTTGCGGTAAGCGCCGCTTTTCATTACATGAGAGATCGAAAAAGTTACCGTTAAGCATCGCGTGCGAAGGCAAAGCCAAGAGTATGTCAGAAGTGCAGGCAAAAATTTTGCCGTTCGCATCGAAAGCGCAGTACAGGTGCCTCAAATGACTGAAAGCTATGAATAACAAAGCATTTCCCACTGGATATGAATTTGTTACCAGAAAATTTCATGCTTTTTTGCGTGTGGAATATGAGCACAAGAGTACGCATTGCTCGGGCGTATTAGTTGCGGCGAACTCACTATAGTCGCTTCAGAATAGCGGCCTGAGTGGCGAGTTGTAACGGCGGCGCGCCAAGGAGACTAACCACACTACCAGGGGCGCACACTACCAACTGGTAGTGCGCGCATGTGGTGTCCCTTTCTTGTTAGTGTCCTTGTTGCGCCGCCATTCATTTCATCACTAGGTCGCAAATGGCAGTAAGACTAATACCATTAAATCGGAGTGTGTGGCACCGCGCGAATGGCATTAAAGGTAGTAGACGCTTAATGACATTAAATTTGTGAGTGTGGCAAAGGTCAGCGGGCAGGGCAGCGTAAGTCCTCGCCTGCAGCTAAAGATGTGTGGAGGTATTTTCTTATCTCGAAATCGGTCAGGTAATTCCGGCACTGGCAAATCAGTACACCGCTTAGACAAGAACAAACGTCCTCTCCTTCCCTTCAAGAAACTTAAATTGCCGCTGTTGTGAGCAAGTCATTGTGTCACATTATGGTTTGTTTACTGCTGGCTGCGTGAGTCTGCAACACAAGGCACCTTTAGCGTACAACACGAGGAAAATACACCTCCCTTCTCATACAGGAGATTCTGTCAATACTGGCCGATTCTAAGCATAATCGACGGAGTGTTTGGCCGCGAAAAACTGGTATGTTTCATTCCCCTTGTTTAGCATTAATGTAGCAGCGGGACACCGTATTGACCTATATCGTGCGTGGCGAAAGAAAGCCGGTTATTCCTTTCTAGTTCCGCTCTCAGTTCATGGATTGGTTTCGGAGAAGTGCTACGCTGTAACTGAAGTGTTGCCACACTTTCTGCAAGCGTTGTCACGAAACAGACCAGGCGTTGCGCTTTCGTTAGTCCCAAGTTTATCACCTATGTATAATGTCTAAAGAAAGAGTCCATTTGTGTCTGAAAAAAAAAAGAATGATACATAAGGTATAGGTGCCGCACTGACAAACAAGCCATTCGGATTCAAGAATGAACATAACAGAACTATTGACAACATGCTGACACGTAAAGTGCGTTAGTCGTTACACGGGATTCAAGACGCCAAAGCGTTTGCCGCCTGATTTACGTATATTTCGCTTGCACCGCTGCAAAGCATCAGAGAACGCAACAAAAAGAAAACAGACATAGCTTACGCTATGTTTCATACGTTCTTAAAGGCGCACTGAAGAGGAATCTGAACTCGTCTTTTTGCCGCGGGAACTCAATCTACACGTTCTGAGCATTCATAGAAACTTCAATTTATTGACCTGTGTGGCCGATTTCCCTAATTAAATCGAATTAATGTCCGGCTCCCGCCTTTTTTTTTTTTTTGAATTCTCCCTCGTACGGTGGGCGGAGTCGACCAACGCGCGGAGTGCCTTTCACCCAGTCCCGTGGCGGCTTGCCGCTCTGCCATCGGCGGAGTAATATGTAGTATTCCGCAGAAGCAAATAGTCCGCGCGTATTTTTATTTCTGCGGGCTTATTTCGGGGCTATATTATCTGCGAATGAAACTATTTATTCACGGAAACCTAAAAAGCAACATAAAGCGAAAGCAAAGCCTCCACGGAGCTGGCTGAAAGGCACTCCACGCGTTGGTCGACTCCGCCCACCGTACGAGGGAGAATTCAAAATAAAGGCGGGAGCCGGAAGTTAAATCAATTTAATTAGAGAAATCGGCCACATAGGGCAATAATTCGAAGTTCCTAAGAATGCTCAGAACGTGTAGATCGAGTTCCCGCGGCAAAAAAGCGCGTTCAGATTCCTCTTCAGTGCACTTTTAAACACTGCGGCAGCATGGTGACCCGCTTTAGAATATACGGCTCTGGAGCCCCGTGAAACACCTTCGTCGATGCCGTGATGTGAAGAAGTGACGTCGATCATATGCGACGTTCTTTATATCATCGCCACTGGTGTCAAAACTTCGTATTGGCATCCAGTGTACTCACTGGTGCGTATAGGTCACAACATCACAGCCCTGTCCTCCAAGCAGGTGAAAACACGCGCCCACCAGGGGCGCAGCGAATTTTTCAACAGTTTCGCGCGTGTCGCTGGCGGATGCTTCCTATCCTAAAACAGTTTTAATTTTTCTGATTATCAAACAGTTCATTTATTATTATTATTATTATTATTATTATTATTATTTTTCTTTTATTTTTTCTTTCTCTCTTTCAGTCCATACAAAATTGAACCATTCCATATGTTGCATTCAAATTTGCACATAAAGCCGTCGTCTCATCTTCGATCTCCCAGCTAACAGGACCCCTTTCGTTGCGTCGTCCAATCTGTCAGCCTATACCCTATTACTACTCCTTTTCCTCTAAAACCGCTAATAATTCCAACAGTTCACCGCCTGTGTCTTGGCCACTCCCCCGTAGTGGGTATGTGCCATTCTACATGAGGCCAACCAACCAACCAGCTCCCGCTACACCATAGCGACAGCGGGATCAGGCTACAGACTTAGAGAAACACAAAATAGCTCGAAGCAGGGCTTCGGTTGAATGCGCTCATCTGCACTTCACTAATCCTGCATTGGCGCCGCATTCACTCGGAAGCGAACTTTATAGTATCCCTCCTGTGTCGTTCCCACGACGCACCGCCGCCAATAAGTGAACCTCACTAAACGGCTTCAGCCCAGGCACGGCGTTGAAGGCTCGCAGGCGTGACGGGCGGTGCCACGTCGGGTTCTTTACTTCCTTTTGTACATCTGCGTGCTTCGTCATATAAAGCGGCACCACGGGGTCAAGCTTTGCACGTGCCTGTGCGGACGCGCCGGTCGGTGACTGCGCCTCCCTTTCGTTCTCAATGAGCACGCGCCCGTGCACGCCTGTACGGCGGAGCGATAATTAAATCCTGACTCACCGTGATCAGACCAGCCCGACAGTATGAAGCTGCATTCCATGGGGAAAGCATGCAGGGCAGTTCGGAAACCTATGGGAGAACAAAAGAACTTGTGTGAAAAGCAGCCGCTGTTTGACACAAAGTGTTGCTATGATTTGGTCTAAAGGTGAAAGTTGCTATTAGTTCGGTGAACTCCGAGAGCAAGATAAATTTATATATACCCGTAGTGAGAGTTGTTGTAAAGTCTAAGAAGGTTTGGTACTTAAAAGGTCACTCTAGCCGAGAAAACGCATTTAATTTCAGAGCGATAACTATATGTGATGGATTTAAGAGCATAGTTTTTTAGCGCAATGGCGCCCGGCCAAAGAAGGGAATAAGAAGAACGATAAGAAGGACGAACACCTGTTGGAAAACTATGATCGTAAATCCACTTTACTAAATAGTCCAACACCTAACTGAAATTATGATGGACACAGTTGCGGAGTTTCCGGACCCATGATTTGACTGTAGCAGGCGTCAAGGTACAGCCAAGTACAGCTATCGTCGAAATTTTGCTCCGGAGGTCACAACAAAATAAGCCACATACCTCCAGCGTAAAATTAAACGCAAACAACATAGTAGCTGAGGCGCGTGCGCAACAAGAGAGAAATACATTTCAACTCGGACATAACGAACACGAAGTGGATCGCGTAATGGTTGGATATATCAAAAATTACAAGTATAAAAAATGCAATAGATAACACCCCAGAAGCAAGAATATATACCTTGCACCCATTTAATAGTTACACGTTCTTTCAGCGATATGCATGCCCTCCTGCGTGCCGGAACGCACCACTGGCTATTGCTGTGGCTAGGCCTAACCTTCTTCGCTTCGAAACCGAAGGGGACGATGCTTTAAGCTAGCCACTGCATAGCACAAGATGACAAATCTTGTTACTGGCGCACTACAAATAGAATATTATCAGTAAACTTAAACTTCAGTTGGTTTCCTCAACGTCTTCGACAACGAAGCGAAACTGTCGCCGCTATAGGCTTCAGTTAAGTTGATTTCACTGCATGACAACAATGTCGCGTGAAACAGCGAGTACATGAGCTGGAAAGCTGCCCTCAAGCACACCCCAGTGAATCCACGTTCGTCTCGTCATGTGGTTTCAAAGCTCTAACGCTGCCAGCAGGCGCCCAAGGCCGAGGAGACGACCCGTCTGCGCTCGGTAAACGCGAACGAGCACTTGTCCTATCCAATGTATTTCAACATTAACATCTACAGACAGCGACGTTGTGGGCATTAGATAAAAAGCCTCAAAATAGGGCTTCACAGCTTCCACTGACCGTTTACTTGACAGCGACATGGCACAGCCTTTCTCGCGTCGCAAAAGGCTGGTGACCGTAATGCGCTGAAGTTTGAAATATTTCAGAGCAACATCTCTTTTCCTGTTAATGAACAGTTTGTACAGCTTGTTTCTTTTATGTATCTCTTTTGACATTTTCTTAGTTTTACGGGAACACTGCAAACATATCAGCAGGAAAAGTTGGTCATAAAAAACTTTAAATACCTCTAGCAAATAATCGTGGGCAAGGTCAGGGTCATCGAAACAATAAACTTTTAACACGCCAACCACGAACAACTGACTGCGAAAATTCGCCAAACTTCTATTGTTAATGTATTTAATGGTGGCAAGCCGCCGCGGTGGCTCAGTGGTTATGGCATTTGGCTCCTCACCCGAAAGACGCGGGTACGCTGCGGTAAAATTTCGATTGAGGAGAAATTCTAGAGGCTCGTGCGCTGTGCGATGTCAGTGCACGTTAAATAACCCCAGGTGGTCGAAATTATTCCGGAGCCCTCCACTACGGCGTCCCTCATATATCCTGAGTTGCTTCAGGACGTTAATTTCATATAAACTAGACAAAACTAAACTAAACTCTTATGGTGACACCGAAATCAGATGATGTCTGTCATTTGCAGTCGTTGAGTTTGGTCAGTAACAATATAGAAAGGTGGTCACTGATCTCTGCGGATACTATCTGACAAGATACATGAATAATCAATGTTAGTAATAGTAGTGGTATTACAAGACCTTTATTCGGCCATAATTTACAGGCCGAGCATGTCGACCGCCTGGGCGACCAGAAGTCGCTGTTCTTCCTCCCCTTCAGCGCCAAGCCAGTAGAGCCAGGTGGTGATGGATAAAGAACGTGGGGGGTTGGAACCCGACTGCTGAGCAGCCGGGCAATAAAGAGGCTTTAGAAGAGCAAGTTGCTGGGCTAGTTGGTGCTGTTGCATCGTGGTGGAGCAGCGCAAAGGACGGGACACAAGAAACATGGAAAGACGAACACAGGCGCTGACTATCAACTGAATTTTTATTGCGAAATACAGAGAATATATAGCGATCATGAGGGGGTGGAACATAGATAAAAGGTTGCTCGGTCACCGGAATCCAGAAGACAGTCACGTCAGTAGATACAGTATGTTGGTGAATGTGGTGGCGGTGAAAGACGATAAAGAGAAGCGGAGGGTGTATAGGGCCAAGGCGCGAAATAACGGATGATCGATAATGAAAGATGAGGTCGCCTTAAAGGGACTAAAAGCTATAGACAATCAATAACAGAAATGATGGCATTAAAAACATAAAAATCGTTAAGAACATTTAAAGAAACACTTTAGAAACATTAATACCTGGTAGGCTGGGAGGTATGAAGGGCCGGCAATCAACAAACACATTAAGGCCTCACGGAAGATGAATTTTTAAGGAGGCCAAAAAAGGGGTTAAAAGCACGAAACAACTAAAAGGAGGAGTAAAGGCCTGCGACGAATAAAACCTAACCCTATATAACAAAAAACCCGGGGAAAAACAACACTAAAAAACAGGAAGGGATAAAAATCAAACGCCAAGATTCAGAACCCATGCCCTGCTGTTCTCAGAAAATCCAATTCTTTCTGAGATAAACTAATGGAAGATGTACTGACACAGTGGTCTTTTGCACGACGGATGTTGCAAGCCTCAATTATTTCTCTCGACGTACGGTCTCGTCCTTTCCCAATGGTTGTACATTGGCTAAAAATTGGGGCGCAGGTTTTGCTTTCACATTTTTTGCAGTGCTTGGCCAGATTTCCAGTGATGGCTATATTACCTACATTATTATTATGTTCTTGAAGTCTGACATTGATGCATCTTCCCGTTTGACCAATGTATTCCTTCCCGCAGGATAAGGGGACAGAGTACACAACACCGGAGGCACAAGGAACGTGGGGATTGCTGTGCGTTTGCCCACAACCACGGTGAACTTGCTGGTTGTTAACTCTCCTGCAGAGAGAGGCGAGCTTGTTGGGCGCAGAAAAAACCACGTCGACGCCTGCGCGTTTCCCAACTTTCTTAAGACCGTGGCTAATATTGTGCAGATAGGGCACAACTACAACATTTCTGCGGTAATCCTCCTTCCGGGTGGGCAAACGTTTTTTCTTTATGCTGCCTGCAACTGATATCAGGAGAGGTAAAGGGTAGCCCGCCGCGAGGAGCCGACCCACCTGCCCGTGAAGACAGTCATGAAGTCGATGTTCGCAGGTTTTTTGAAGGGCGTTGCGGAAGCACAGGCTGATGATGCCTCGCTTCGAAGTTGATAAAGCACATTCGAAGTTGATAAAGCGAGGCATCATCAGCCTGTGCTTCCGCAACGCCCTTCAAAAAACCTGCGAACATCGACTTCATGACTGTCTTCACGGGCAGGTGGGTCGGCTCCTCGCGGCGGGCTACCCTTTACCTCTCCTGATATCAGTTGCAGGCAGCATAAAGAAAAAACGTTTGCCCACCCGGAAGGAGGATTACCGCAGAAATGTTGTAGTTGTGCCCTATCTGCACAATATTAGCCACGGTCTTAAGAAAGTTGGGAAACGCGCAGGCGTCGACGTGGTTTTTTCTGCGCCCAACAAGCTCGCCTCTCTCTGCAGGAGAGTTAACAACCAGCAAGTTCACCGTGGTTGTGGGCAAACGCACAGCAATCCCCACGTTCCTTGTGCCTCCGGTGTTGTGTACTCTGTCCCCTTATCCTGCGGGAAGGAATACATTGGTCAAACGGGAAGATGCATCAATGTCAGACTTCAAGAACATAATAATAATGTAGGTAATATAGCCATCACTGGAAATCTGGCCAAGCACTGCAAAAAATGTGAAAGCAAAACCTGCGCCCCAATTTTTAGCCAATGTACAATCATTGGGAAAGGACGAGACCGTACGTCGAGAGAAATAATTGAGGCTTGCAACATCCGTCGTGCAAAAGACCACTGTGTCAGTACATCTTCCATTAGTTTATCTCAGAAAGAATTGGATTTTCTGAGAACAGCAGGGCATGGGTTCTGAATCTTGGCGTTTGATTTTTATCCCTTCCTGTTTTTTAGTGTTGTTTTTCCCCGGGTTTTTTGTTATATAGGGTTAGGTTTTATTCGTCGCAGGCCTTTACTCCTCCTTTTAGTTGTTTCGTGCTTTTAACCCCTTTTTTGGCCTCCTTAAAAATTCATCTTCCGTGAGGCCTTAATGTGTTTGTTGATTGCCGGCCCTTCATACCTCCCAGCCTACCAGGTATTAATGTTTCTAAAGTGTTTCTTTAAATGTTCTTAACGATTTTTATGTTTTTAATGCCATCATTTCTGTTATTGATTGTCTATAGCTTTTAGTCCCTTTAAGGCGACCTCATCTTTCATTATCGATCATCCGTTATTTCGCGCCTTGGCCCTATACACCCTCCGCTTCTCTTTATCGTCTTTCACCGCCACCACATTCACCAACATACTGTATCTACTGACGTGACTGTCTTCTGGATTCCGGTGACCGAGCAACCTTTTATCTATGTTCCACCCCCTCATGATCGCTATATATTCTCTGTATTTCGCAATAAAAATTCAGTTGATAGTCAGCGCCTGTGTTCGTCTTTCCATGTTTCTTGTGTCCCGTCCTTTGCGCTGCTCCACCACGATGAAATAAAGAGGCAATGGGCCAGGTCCGCATAGATTCACCAGGGTGGAAATTTGGGCAAGTCGGTACTGATCCATAACATAAGAGTAGCGCAAAACCAGGACGACGGACACAAGGGGAGAGAACACACACCAACAACACAGGCGTAATAGTAGCAGTATAGATACAGGGGCAGTTGGGAATAAATAGATCCAAAAGTGTTGAAGAGCCATTTAAAATGTACGTGGGAGTTTTCTTTTACATCTGAAAAACCACTCACTTCAAGAGTTCTGCCTAATTCCTTCTGTTAAAGACATAACCTAAACACGTACCGTTGTCCCAACTGGAGTATTTGTCCAAGAAGTGAAGAAAATGCGAAACACTGAACACAGCCTCCTGGAGGCCTGCATAAAAAACGCTAAACAGCTTCACTGCACTGCACTGCCAAGACCTCGAAATCGTTCCTGATGCACGTGTACGGTTGTACTACAGAGCAAGTATTCCATTCTCGACCATCAGCATCACGCGCCTCCCTCCTAATCGGGAATGACGGTTTACAAAGTATACGAGGTATACCCGGACATTTTAAGAATATCAGAATTATCATGACACCAGATTTCGCTGATCATGACGATGTCCGGCTCAAAGCCAAAAGCAGCTATCAAAGCAAGATCTGTCTTGTTTATTTCGTACCCACTGAGCACTGAAATAAATAAAAGAAAAGGTAAAGCAAGATTTATTGCGCGTAGTGGCAACTTCACTGGGTATCAAATAAGCTGCATTCATCCCGCGTCTCAAGCTTTGATAACGTAAAACGCCAGATGTGCTCCGTTAATCTTTTCCAGATCACTTGCGTGCGCTATACGCGCAGAGTGCTAATAAGGACTCAGTCTTGCAAAAATCTTTCCGCCTTTGGTCCCACTTTTTTTTTCGCCAAGTACCACTTTTTTTTAAGCACAGAAAAAAAAATGGCAGGCGGTTTATCCTTGCTAAGCAGAAATGTTGCGCGAAAGCACAGTTTTTTGCAGGTGCACACTACAGCAATGTACCTGAAAGCGCGATTGAGGTCTCCATAGACCCAAGGAGCCAGTTATGAGCGTATTCAACTTTTTCATCCTCAATGCCAGTTTATCCAACGTACGCCAACATTGTCCACGCAAACGCATGCACCGCATATCTTTCTGTCACATCCGCTACCTAGCTGAAAGGCGAATATTATAGTTTGATAGCAGTATTAGTTGATGAAGAAGACGATGCGCAAAGCAAGGCGCGATAATGTGTCTGTCAGCTGGGGTTGTTCTGTCTCTTGGTGCGTCCTCCCTTGGGCACAGTAACTATAATGTGCTCTCCGCCATTCAAACTTTGCTTTCAGACACTAAACGGTTGCCGTCCTAAGCTCTTTCTCATGATCAATATTCCTCGGCAACGAAAGCTTTCCTAAAGGTTGCACGTTTAGCCCCAAGCCGAGCATAGATAAAATTGTTCGCTTAAATGAACAATTTCTTCCAGTTTCGGCACAGCTGAATATGCTGACGTGGCATGGGCGTGTGCACCGTCCATGCAAGTACGTTGGCGTACCACTAAGCGCATATAGGCACACTGAAAGCTATTGGAAAGATCACGTACGGGCTGTACAGCGCCATACTTGGACATTTCTCCTACATGGTCTTTCAATACTCGGCAAGGCTACCTCCTTAACCTTGTTTCTCGCGACAAAATTTATTAAGTTTTGTAGATTATTCACTGTGCCAGAATTTGTATTCATCACTTCCACAGAACTTTTGCAACTTCCGCTTGGGGTTCCTCCCGGAACCCATGCGACGTGATTATACTTTCTGGCCTCTCAGAGCATGCAGGTGGGCAAGGTTAAGTCGTCTTTTATGTGCGGCAGATTGTCATCTGCTTTATGTATTTTCGTGACACTTTCCGCCTGATACTCCGAGCATTTTTGCAGACAAACCCGATACATCTAGGATTTTTGCAGACAAACTCAGTTGTCGCTTTGCCCACACTGACTGTGTCCTCAGACTTCTATGACCGTCCTTGTCTGTGGGAGTTTATGCATGAGGTATATTTTGCTGTACGCTTTCTGGCAGTCCGTTTTTCAGCAGAGTTCTCATTTTCAGTGCCGCGGAAACGTTTGTACATAGACTTGATTTCGATGCTTTTCCCTCCTCCTATTTACCGCTTATTGTACTTTGAATTGATCTCCTTACGCGGGTGTGAAAAATGTTACTTTCACTGTGCACTAAGAATTTCTCCTACAAGTTACACACGGAAACATTGCCCGTGAAGACTTGGCTTTAGAAAAAGGACATTTTTGTGCCATCTTGGAACTGCCGCCTCTGTGATGTTCCTGAAACATTTCAACATTGCTTCAACTATTGTAAGGAGGCAATTCGGTTTTGGATGTCTTGCAATGGGCCTTGAAAAAACTAATTTATTTGACTTCTCATACCATACCATACCTCAACGGAGTGCAATAGGTTGATGGACCTCTTGATATGTTTTCTTTTTTGTGGTTGGACTTTTTCTGGTTGGACTACACAGCTCATGGAAAGGAATAATGGACCGGCACTGTGAATAAGCTGTTTCCATAAAATCTAATTCCTGCCAAATGACTATTCATCTAAGAGAAGTGTGTGAGCAGATCGACTTTCAAACGGAGTGGCACTCCCTCATGGTAATGTGCTCGCCCTTACCTTCTGCGTAGTTCCCTCTTGCACTGTGTTTGTTAGACGTCCGTAGTGGCGTTTCCCGAAAGCTTTGTAGATAGTTAATGCAAACAGAATATAACTTCAGTTTTAAAAAAAGCGACGATAGCTATAGTGCACTCGTGCAGTGGCAAGAGAAGCTAATCTGTTCGCGCCTCCGGGGTCCGAATCCCAGTAGCGGCAATATTTATTTTATTTATTTATGCTTCGCTGAAGGTTACCCTCAAGGTCAAGCATCACACAAACTGGTGAACCTGTTTGACCAACTGAAGTTGTGCTTTCACACTAAAATGAACGATTTGCGGTTGCGAATTGCCTGGCGTAAAGTATGCATGATAAGGCACGTATTTTTTGGACAAAAAATGCAGTTGAGACCGCTGTGCATACGCTTTAATGCTTGCGCAGCTTGTTGCAGAAGCATATGACACCAAAATAGCCATGCTTTGCTGTAAAAAGCCATGGGGTTGAGAAAACTGGAAGCAGCAAACGCAAGCAGTTTGCTTGCTTCGAATATGAGGCTTCTATTGTTCTCGACCGTCTACTGCGGTGGTGTGATTCTAGAACCGCTCTGTATTTTGCGTGAATTTTAACATGACGAGGCCAGGTTCATGCTGGCTGACCTAGCGTACACAGCGTAGAGTGTGTCTTGTTGATTGTTTGTTTTGTTAAATGTTATGTGCGAAAGCCAAGCAATAAAGGACAAAAAACTGCGGCGGCCTGCTTATATTCGCACTCGAATCCCAACCCATATAGTTGAGGGTTCGAATCCACGCTTTTTTCTGTTTCCTTCATTGTGATATCTGTTATCTGCGCTGTTGAAAATTGCCACACTCTAAATTACCCGCAAATCGTGCACCGTTTGTACTTTTTTTTTAAACCTCTGCTCTTGGAGACTCACTGTTACACTTCTTTCCTTGGGGACCAACAGTTAGACCTTGTGCAGTTAGCCCTGAAAGGAAGTAATGGTTTTGGTGATAAGTTAGTCCCCAAAAAAACTAACATCTCCTCCCTTTTTAGTCCCTTTTTCTTATGCTTAGTTTTAGCGCTGGTAGCTACGCACGATCATATCTTCATTCAATTTTTTTTCAGACGCACTACAGTAAGAAGCGAGCATTTACATATATCAATTCAAGTAACCGTGTGTCAGATTCTCAGCGCAGAGCACGCTGAAGAAAAAAAGAAAGCGAAACATCCAGAGAACGCGCCTTAGTGACTACACAACGCAAACTATTCATTCCGGCAGAAAATAAGCCGACTCCTTTATGCCCTTGATTCCAGGACCAGGAAAGACTTCTGCGTACTCCTTCTTTGAAAATCGCCGACATGAAATATGACAAGCTCAAATGCACAAAAAGGGGCTTTTTTGGTGGCGGAAAACTGTCCATTGAGGTTCACGCGTATTCTGCATCCCAGTTGGCTATCCATTTGTAAAACATTTTGCGCGCTCTCACGTATTATGATTTTGACTACATTCACATAACTGCGAGTCTCAAACGACCCGTCATATCAGAGGTTTACGACTACCTATTCGCAGCGTTTATTCTGTTGTTGGCAAATGTTCGCATGGTGACACGTCTGCCCGTGAACGCGAGTGGAACATTAGCTGCCGTTAAGTTATCGTGACGCTTCCCTGTGTCGTCCAAGAGGTTCAAAGAAGCACTTAAACTTGTTGCTCTTCTCAAAGGCTTCGTTTCCGTTTGAATTTAAATCGGCAGTGGGCGCAGTTTAAAACGCAAGCAGTTTCGGTTTGTATGCAGTCGGCAGCTTTCATGTCGAGACTGCAGGAGCTATTCGAAGCCCCTATAAAACGGAGCAGTCCTAAATATGGGTATACTAGGACGACAGTGCTTGAATATTCCTAGCGCATTGTGCATGTCTAATGAAGTCTTTACTGTGAGCTTCGCTCTTCTTACGTCACTACCAGGTCCTACCAAGAAAACATATCGATAAAGCTAGAATTTATGCCGCAGTTTGTGAAGTTTGAGGTTTGAGGTTTATTTTCCTTCAAATAAATGAAAGAGGGAACTGTGACAAAAGGCGGTAAGGCCTGACGAGGTCACAGTTCCCCAAAACAGTTCATGCAGCAGTGTGCTGCACATAAATAACAAAACTTAAAGTAATATGACAAAAAAAACATTGGGACAAAGAAACATTGCAGCAAGCGACAGTATTTCAATAATAAATAAAACAAAGACAGTGCACCATAAATCATATCAAAGGTAGTATATAAACATGGCAGGAGGTCACAAAAGGAAACGCAAACACACAAACAATTTAACATGAAAACAAGAGATGCTACGCTAAGTAAAACCGAAATTATATTGCGTCAGTGCTGATTAGTAACCTTTTGATGTCTTTTTTAAACTTGTTCTTTGGGAAATCAAACATGACACTTAGAGATGGGTTATTGAGAACGACTGGAATCTGATAATCGAGCTTTTGTTTTCCGTAATTTGTCCTTGTTTTAGGGACAAAGTTTCTGTGTTGCCGAAGGGGGTATTTACTAGGAGGTCGGTTCGGAGCAATGGAATATAAACGATTACGATGGATGTACAGTAACAGGCGAAATATGTAAACATGGTTTGCTTTAAGTAAATTATGCTTATGATAGAGTGGTGATGTTGGTAGGTTTTCCGGCCTACCATGGTAACCCTCAATAGCCCGTAATGCCTTCTTTTGCAAAATCAGTAACTTTTGAAAATTACGTATTGTTGTAGTGCCCCACACCAGTGCACAATACGACAATTTGGAAAAAAAATAGTGCATAGTATATGGACACTTTTAGGGAAACGGGCAAGAGATCGCTGATCCTGTAAAGACAACCAACAGCTTTACTGAGGTCAGTGAGAAGTTTGGAAATGTGTGTGTTCCATGATAAATGTTCATTAAACCAGACACCAAGAAACTTCTGAGTTGTTACCTGTCGCAGCTTTTTATTGGCATATGTAAGGTTAAGAGTGCAATGAACAGGGGCATTAATAGGCCTGAAAATTATGTACCTGGTTTTTGGCAAGTTTAAACTAAACTTATTCGCCTGCATCCAAGTGTATAATTTTACCAAATAAGTGTTTACGATATTTTCTAATTCTGGCAGAGTACGTGATGTGAAAAAAACATTTGTATCGTCAGCATACATAACCAAGTCTGGAGAATCAGGTATGTTACAGATATCGTTAATATACAATAAAAACAAAAGTGCACCTAATATAGACCCCTGAGGAACCCCTTGGGTTATGTACAAACGGTTCGAAACAAAATTATTCCATTTAACGTACTGTATCCTGTTAGCTAAGTAGCTTTTCAGCAGGTTTAGAGCTATTCCGCGTATACCGTAACCGTTCAGTTTACTTAAAAGAATATCATGCTGTACGCAGTCAAAAGCTTTCCGCAGGTCTAAGAACAGACCAAGAGTGTATGCTCTGGATTCAATGTTGTCAATATTCTTTTCTTTAACGGCGAGTAAAGCTTGCTAAGTCGATTTATGTTTCAAAAAGCCATACTGAGAGGGGTTAATAATGTTATGAACGCTAAGGAACTTTTCTAATCTGCTATTAATGGCTCCTTCAAATACCTTCGATAACACTGATAAGACGGAGATCGGGCGATAGTTCGTGATTTCATTTCTGTTTCCTCCTTTATATATAGGACAAACACCAGCAACCTTCAATTCATCTGGGAGCACACCACATGCGAGCATCAGATTTATAATATACGCTAAAACATCGCATATTAATGCATACACATACTTCAAAGGTACAGCTTTGATGTCGTCATGGCCTGCTGAAACATTGTTTTTTATTTTCCCAATGTAGGCAGCTACTTCTTGTGGGATCACAGGCAGCAACGAAATAGAGTTAGGTAATGGGACAATGAGGTTGCATACGGGAGCATTAGAGAGAGCTTGATCTAATGTAAGCTTGCCAGCTTCAATGAAGAAGTTGTTTATGGTGTTAGCTAATTGCGTTCCGTTAGCTTCGGAATTAGTTGCAGCGAATTCTGAGTTATCCCTGCACTTGTGTTTGTTTAATAGTTCGTTAATCTCGCTCCAAACTTTCTTGCGGTCATTATAAATTCTGGAAAACCGTTTTGTATAGTAAACTGTTTTTCGCATGTGCACGCTGCTGACAAGTATATATTACAGTGCAGGGAATCTATGACCTCAAGAATTAACGATGCCCTCCATTGCAGACAAAGAAACTGCGCAGGGGTACACATGCCGGGTGTTTTACCTAAGACTTTACACAATTAAAAAAATAGGGTTTTTGATTTATAACGCTTTTTTCGCCATTCAGCGGTGTAGTACATCAGTATACAGCTAAGACGTGCTAACTAGCGGGCTGGTTAACTAATATTGAATAGTTAACTTTTAACTATTAGGATTAGGCTCTTTAATTATTGAGAGGCGTGGAGGCCGCCATAAGGAATATCCACATCAGTTTTTAGAATTTCAAAACGCAGTTACCCTCGGTGCTGTGGCCCGACAAATTTTGGCTACATCATGTCAAAATAAATGCGCTTTCGAGAAACTTGCAGGCAAAGCAACCTCTCCAGCACACGTAAATCGTCGAAACAGACAAAATTGACGATGTTGCAGTCTCCGCTGATTTTGACGAAAGGAAAGACACCAAACTGCAACTCCCTGGGTCAGTGGGTACCTGAATCGCTCTTGCAGGTAAGCGGCGGTGGCGTCCACCTGCAAAACTTCTAGGGTTGCACTTAAGTCTGCTTAGGTGAAGTAATGCGAAAGCATTTTTTTTTTCATTTATTTACCTTAAAAGCTTATGTGCGTATGGCACGGGGGGGGGGGGGGGGGGGCCTCACGCAAGAAATGCAATGAACAAAATGCAATAGTAATATAACGACAGTTAAAGAGCATGTAGTAAGACATCATAACAAAGGTTTAAGCAGTCAACAAAGAATAGGTTGGGGCAACCGAAAAGGAAATAAAAATAAGCAGTCAACAGTAAAAAGGGCAATATGCCTGAGTACAAACATGCAAGAATGGAATGCAACTTGCTCCAATACTATTTCAAAAAAAAAAACACAAATGCGCCAAGAACGCAAAACAAATCAGTCAAAACATACATTTTGCACACCTACTCTGTCAGGCTATCTTTTATTACTGAGAGAATTTTTTCACAGTCAATAATGCAAACTACGGAATGGTAGGGGGCATTCCATTCTTTTAACGCCAGGTGAAAAATCGAAAACCTGACTGCGTATGTTCGCGCAGATGGAGGTTCCATTTCTTTATTGTGGTCAAGTCGATGAGAATGTGCGCATGACACGACAAATTAGCGGTGCGGAGTAGGGTGTGGAGTCAAAATATAATTTAGGAAAAAAACGCAAAATGTGATATCTTACGTCTGATTTCCAACGTAAGTAGGTTAAGGTTTAATTTTATTGTAATGACGCTTGGGAAACGGGAGTATACTGACGTACAATGAGTCGACTGGCCTTGTTTTACAGTGTCTCTAATTTGTTAATAAGGTACTGTTGATGAGGACACCAAATGAATGGCGCATATTCTAGCTTCGGTCTGACTAACGTGATATAAGCAGTTAGCCGTGTATTTTTCTTAGCTTTACAAAGTGACCGGCAAATAAAACCAAAAGTATTATATATGTTAGAACGTGATTGATATGAGTGTTCAACGACAGATTAGGGGTTAAATACACTCCTAAACATTTGAAAGATTCAACAGACTCTGTTTCGGTACTGCTGATGGTGTAGGTGCTTGAAAAAAACGTGACAGGGGCTACTGAAATGCATTAATTTTTTTTTTAGAGTTAATGGTCATTTGCCATTCAGAGCACCGCCTATCTAATTTAGACAAATTGTCTTGCAACATAAAGCAGTCAGTGAGATTAGAGATTGGTAGAGATTGGACAGTAAATTACACAACCATCGGTGAATAAACTACTTGATTTTGTAATGCTGGAGGCAATATCATTTCTGCGTATTAAAAATGATGTTGGTCCAAGCGTTCAAGCGCAGATCCTTGAGGGACTGCAGATTTTACAGACTGAGGAGAGGATTTACCGTTGTTAGTAATGACTGATTGAAATCTGTTATGGTGGTACTGCTCTACCTATCTAATAGCCTTGCTATTTATGTTAGTGATGTTCATTTTATATATCAAGCGATTGTGGGGCACACTATCAAGCGCCCCCCCCCCCCCTCCTCCCGCACTCCCCAAACCCATCTCGAGCTCTCAGTTCTTAGTTTAATGAACTTTGTATCTTTCTCATACGGTACCGCGGTAAACTTTGTTCCGCTCAGCACCCACATGTTCTTTTTTTTTTTTTTTTGTCTCGCAGTGCGCATCCTATTCGCAAGGTACCGGCGCGTCCACATTTTCCCATCGCTTGACTCCTGGCGAGTGATCCACGTTCGCAGTGCCCCGTGTCGGTGTCGAGAGGCGTTCCGGATCACTTCGCGCGCATCCACCACCCGTGACGAGTAGCTGTGATACCGAGAGTGCTCATTTGATTCAAATGCCCCGCTTTCCCACCTTTATTGCTCTCTTTATACTTCCCCCGTGGTTTGTAATGGCCATACCTGCAGAGATGACGAACATGGTTGCCTTCCCGCCTGACCGTGCGACCCACGGTGTACCGCAACGAAGCCGCGTTAATCGGGCAAACCTTTCTGTGAGCGGACGCCCGCGCGCGATGGCTTTCCCACTCGTCCGCGCAAGCAAGCGCTACCGATGCAGTGAAGCGCGGCTCGTGGGTACGGCGGGGCTTGTGCTTGTTCGCGCGTTGAATTATTTGGGCGACGCGCTTCAAGCTGGACGTCACTGCTGTGGAAACGAGTGCCGCCTTTTAGGGCCATTTGTTGCTGAGTTCAGGAGCTGTAATTTCAGTATGTCTGCGGAACCGTTCTTTTTTGGTGCGATAAAAAAATGCTACTTCCGCAGGTTTGTAGTGATCTCTTAAAAGCGCTAACTATACAAGCTCCTTGCTTGTACTTTTTTGGTAGAAATCAGTCAGTCAGAAAAATAACGCTGTGGGAAGTGGGAGCAAGGTAAGCGCCGCAAGTTAGAAAAAATAGGTATATGTTTTCTAAAGGACTCCTCGTTTTGGTTCCTGTCTACCACCTACTTTGAGTGACATAATTATGTCATTTCTGAAAAAATGCATGTGCACCATCTTGGAATACTTATAGACGCCGGAAAAATATTTAGATACATACACTGACGGTTACCTGGAGTTGCCACATTGTCGCAATGACTACCCTGGTTCTGCCAGGGCTGTTTTTGATTGTAGTGAGTGCCTAAGGCCTCTATGTTTTCCGAAGTGTTTTACAACGGTGTATCAAACATTTTTGCCCCTAATGTTTGCACTCAATTTGTTTTCAACAGAGTTACTCGCAAACGTGGCGGCATTTCAGTTGAAGCTCTAGCTGATTGTGTCTGCTTCTAAACTCAGCCTCTAGTGCTGAAGTATGAAATATCTCTCAGTATGTATGATCACCTAGACACAAGGCAACTTAAGCAAGGGGGCGTATTCGGGAACGGGCCAGGAAAGCGAGATTCATAGCAGCAGCAAGCCAAGAGCCGCTTGCAAATTTGTTCAAATGGCGGATGTTATAAAATGTTTTTTTTTGTTTACCGAGAATTTATATTATCGCAACTTTTAATTTCGTAAAAAGTGCCCGCCGCGACGAGACACGCGAGCACCACATTTGCGCGATGCGTCCAATAGGTTGCCTATATTGCGTTTCTGTATAATGTGAATCCCCTGTGCTTTAAAGTGCTTGCCAGCGCCACCATTCATAAGTGCCAGCTTACCTTCATGGCGGTACGGAGGTTGACCTACAGGGTGGCAACTTTTCGCAAATCACCCACGACTTCTGGCGTTGGGTAGTTTGGATACTTTCCTATATTAAATAGTTACTTTTCAATAATTTACGCTTTTCGCGATAGTTACCGCCGGAGTATAATGCAAATTCAGTAATGAATTACTGGCTGGCGTATTTGCTGATGAAAGACATTTTCTGCTTACGTATTTGCATTTTAATAACTTCTCAAAAGAACATAATTTATTATCATAGAACTTCAGAAGACTTTCGAGAGTACCGTATTTGCAGAAAATCTTCCTTCGGGTGTAAAATATGAGTTTGAATTTTCCGGCTCTGAAAGCAGAGCCGTTCATTATATCGCTGCGCCCCGCGCTATACCATGACTGCTGAAGCTTTTACTCTTTGCGTATTCGTTTTTTTTGTTTTACTATTTTGTGGCGTTTGTTCCTTTCTTTAAAACTTGAACGCACATTGTTTTTTTCTGTTGTTTTTTTAACGAGCGCGCACTGAGCGGCACACACCAGACGCACGAACTCGGATGCACATCTCGCAGATGCGCTACCACAGTTTTTCTCACTCGCAAGTGCGACGGAAACCACAATGCGGGACAGTTCGAAGATCGCGTTTGGTTTGTGTGGATAAAATGCACTATACTCTTCAAGACACCGGCCAAGAAAGCAGTTCTAGTGTGTCGTTCAAATCCGCCTATGTTAAGAAATCTCTTCTCCTGCTTTTCCTGGCATACATCTCCTGCAATATTCTAGAAAGGTTATTTCGCTCCCTCACCAAGTAAAAAAAACTACATCTTTTAGCTTCGTTTTAAAAAATATAAGCGGTAACAGAACCACAGGCAATCAATAAACGTTGGGCAAAACTTGTTTGCTGATCTTTTCACTCTGCGCGGTCCCGCTGTCGAGAGGTGCTGAAGAAGCGACACTGGTAAATCACTCCGCGGCACAACTTTCATCTTTTCCACCGTGCGCGGGTTTGAATAACACCAGCCAGTACTTGAACGTTGGTAAGCAAAACGAAGAAGTTGAGTGCTGAAAGTTAAAAGCAAAACTCCGTATAGTATAGCCACCATATTCCTTTTTTTTTTTGTACTCGAAGAGTTTGTTAGTCTCCGAGTTGAAGCCAGGGATTGAGCCCGTGTTGGCTCATATCACTGATGGTTTTGGACAGTTTTATTTTTCTGTCGTTTTTGTACACGCGGAATTTTCAAGTGGAGGGTCGCCGCGCCAATTTCCGACACGTCATGGCCACCTGGACCCTCGTGGTCGCTTTTGTAAGCTAAAAAGCCGCTGGGTTGCTGTTCATGTGTAAAAATAAGGAGCATGATCTCGGTACCGAGGATTTGAGCGGAGGGGCTGAGAAGGCGACGGACAATCTATAGAAACGAGGACTCTGTCCTCTACGCCGATATTGCGTAACGATATCATTGTACCGCACCTAACAAAATTTCAGACCTTTCGCTTTTCCTTGCAAGGAAAAAAATATGCAGGGTACACTTAATTGCATTACACGTTGTGAATGCGACGGCTTTGAAGTGTGAAGTCCGCTCGGCCTGCTCCTCCTCCATCGTGGCTGTTCGCCGCATACGTTGAGCCTGTGCGGCCCGCCTGTCATCATCATCATCATCATCAGCCTGACTACACCCACTGCAGGGCAAAGGCCTCTCCCATGTCTCTCCAGTTAACCCTGTCCAATTAGCGCGCCTATACTCCATCTATACTCCACTTCATTAAGCTGCCTTAGATACGTCTGCATGCGACCAATAACAACTGACGCCGCTGGTATACGGTCTGCCAGCTACCAGCATAAAAGTCGTCCTTATTTTTTGTGTATATTTTCGCATTACATATGAATGGGCAACTTACGCTGTTCTTAAAGTTTTCACGTGTGTTCTTCTCTTTCATTTATTTTATAGATGCGCATGCCTACATCACCCAATAGGGTTTTATTGCTGGAAGGTTACAGCGATGATGTGGCTCGAAAATTAACACAATACACATTCCAAAAAAAAAGTTGAGCAAAAACAGACTTTTTCACGCGGCGGCTCTGCGCATGTGCGCCTATCCTCCTCCTGCTCAGCTGATTGAAAAGAACCCTTACAAAAATGACTTTTGAGCTTCAGTTGACGCCTTGTTGAGCTCCTGTTGAATCAACTGGAAACCAACATGAACTCAATGTATGTTGAGCCTACTCAACACCTGCTACACGGAATGTTTTGTTGAGCGTAGTCAAGAGATTTACTGTTGAGCAATTTCTGTTGGATTTAAGTTGAATCATCTCAAGGCAGCCGTTTCTAAGCCTAACTAAATGAAATCATTTCGACATCCATCGTGTAAACAGAACCTGATCACATTACACATATTAAGAACGCATGCAGCACCCGTTAAAACTCTCATAAACCGCTCAAAGTCATTTTCTTGCATAGAAAAAAGTGCACTATGCTCATTCAGGCATACCTACTTTGGAGGATTTGTATGTGCTCTCATAAAAAAGGGCGCTTAATTAATGCTTTAATTAAGTTGTTTACGAATAAATCAAGGTCGTCAAATAATAGACCGTTGCATATGAACTTCATTACTTCTACTACACATAAAATAAATAAATATTAAGAGTAATAACTGACATAACTTTGCTGATCGGCAGGCCGTAACCTGCGCAGGTCCGGACACCCCTGAGTAGGACTATATAAGGGCGAAGCCGAGGTTGCACTAAAGATCAAGATGAACTCTGTCAGTTCTTTCTATAGCCTCGTGTGCAGTACTGTCCCATGCTCTTTATCTGATGGATGTGTAGGATGTGTATGTGTATGTATATATATATATTTATATACATACGTGTTTGTGCGTATGTGTGGGGCGCTACGTCACAGGGGGTGATGGCTTCACGTTAACGAGAAATCGCAGCAATATGAATATACCGCCGAAAATTGCATTGGTAGTCAGTCCATCTGGTGCAATACGAATGCATTCCCAGGATTTTTTGCTTTTTTACCCCAGCCAAGGTTCAGAATAGCGTGTTGATTCACTCCCGTAATTCCAACATGAATTCAACATGAACGCAAAGCAGAAATTTCATTGAGAATGCTCAACTCTGGCACAGTGGCCACTTTTCCAATGAGTTTCAACTCGGCCTCAACAATTCACCAACACTAGCCCATCCTAGTCACAATAAAAATTCAACATGGCGTGTTGAGTCTGCTCATGAGAACTTCAACACTGTCTCAAGAAGCATTTTTGTAAGGGACCGCCAGACCCTTCTGCGCATGCGCAGTTCTTGTAAGCGAGAGGCGCATGCGACAGATGGCAGCAGCGGTCAAGCACACACTTGCCAGTTTTCAGGCAAAGTTAGCGCCTCGTTTAACGGGATCGCTCCTCCGTCTCACACGTGCGTTTGTTTCCAATCAGTTGGAGACAAATTTTCGCCACTCCCCAGAGGGCGCCACACCTTGTGAATTAGGCGGATAGCGCAACACTCAAAGATAACAGATCTCATGCAAGGCTGAGAACAGTTGGGCAGAAGGTACGCTGATTATGTTTTCACCGTTGATGAAGTCAATGAACACATTTCAGCGCAGTTGGCTGTAACCGCAGATTCACTTGAGTTTCAGGCGACAACTGCGGCTTAGATCATAGAGTTTCTTACTATTACCTAGAGGGAAAGCTGGCAAGCCGTCTATGGGAGTTTGCATGGAGACCCCACGTGACCACCTCAGCCACCATGGGCGCTCAAAGCATCATGGGGCGGTGAGGTATACTTGTTGCGGAACTGCAACTTTTGGCCAAGAAATAATAAAAAAATAAAGCTGTTTGATAACTACAAACGTCCTAACATTCAATATCTTGTCTAATGATTGCAACAAACGAGCAGAAAAGCATTTAAGTGCAAAGTTTGCCCAAAATAAGAGATGACTAGCTTTCCTATTGGCCAAGTGATGAACACTAAAAAAACTAATATTTCGTAGTTACCAGGCGCACTTTTAAAAGTAAATATGTTTTCAAAAAAAATGTTGTTGTTTAGATACTTTAAGAGGTTTTTTAATGGCATTTCGGAAGAGTAAAATTTTATTGGCGTCGTGTGTCGTCGAGTTTTCACTACTATGGCTTTTGCACACTGCGCTCGCGCGAAAGTCGTCTGCGCGCACACGAACAGAGTTTTCGGAATGAAACATTTCAGTAAAGCCACTCCGTGTTCCCAAAAAAATACAACTGTCTCGCAACAAGTACCTCACCGCCCCATGATGCTTTGGGCGTCCATGGTGGCTGAAGTGCAGCGCCGCCAGCTTTCCCTCTAGGTAATAGGAAACTCTATGGCTTAGATAGGTGGTAAAATGCACAATAGTCAGATACAGCTCATGTCTGCAGTGAAGGTCTCCCCACATTCAGGAGCGCGAAAGAAAATTCCTGCACGTCATAAAGGAGACCGTTGTTAAAAGCGTTTCTTGCTGCCTAAACAAGCAGCTAATCACGAGACGAAAGTATAAGACCAAGAATTTTGATGCCTCTGACTTGCTTGATAGAGTAGTCTTTGAAAATGTGATGTCATTCAATGATGTAGTCGGTCAGTGGAGTCATACAGGACGCCGCTCGTACAGTGGCTCATTGTTTGCAACTGCTTTTTTTTATGTTTTATCTTACTATAACCTTATAATGAAGGAGCAGAAAATAGTGGGTTGTAATATCTCTCCCTGCCATTCTCCTCCTTTGAAATACTCGACTGTAAACACGAGGCGAGTTTTACCATATATCTCCGTAAAAAGGAAAAATAATAAAAAAAAACAACCCCGCTAAGGGTCACTGATTGGCAGCAGCAGTATACCTTGACTTCGAAATTTCGTGCAATACAAAGTGCTGAGAAGTACACTCAGCATGCACCGCACTACATGTCAAATGCAGCTATGCACACCATTGTTACCGACGCACAATCATTGTTGCCACCTTGTCGCGGCACTGGAAAAGTCTCGGGAGTTGTTTCTGTGCTGTCTGGCCATTTCATAGAACACGGGCTTTAAAACGTTGACCAAAACAAGATTAACCCAGCATGTCGAAGTTTCTAGTATAGTAAGGAAATTACGCATCAGCGGTATTACTATGCAGACAGGAATGCATGCACACTTCGTAACAAAAAAAATGGACAAAAGAAAAACGTTAACGAAGTTCAAAAGCGGATGGAACGTCAAGAAGCCTGAATTCCTCTTCAGCTCTCTTTCCGAACGCCGCATAATCCGCGTGGGACAAAACGATTCGGGAACGGGGACACGCTGCGCTTACAAGACGCCAGAACTGAGGTGCCGCAAAAGCGCCCGTCAGTTGTAGCCGCCCGGTCGACTGCTCTCCTACTGGATGCGCGCGCCTACCATATGCTGAAGCGTAATACCTACGTTGCGAAGCTCCGCAGCTATTGCCGCTGAGGCTCAGAGCTGTATAGACGAGAGGGCTCGGCCGCATGCATTATTGGGCGTGCGCGAAAGACGAGGGAACAAAGGCAGGAACGGAGCAAGTCGGGTCCTCTTCTCCCTGTCTACGTCCTTCTCAACGCAGCCTTTCCTTTCCGTTGCTTCCCTCTTTCCAGCGATGCCTCTTAAAAGCCAGCCAAAGTCATGCGCCGTAGCAGCACGTCGCATACTATACAATGCGGGCAGTACTTATGTCTCCGCGCACTATATACCCAAGAGTATAGAAACCATTCTCACCCCGAGCTATGGCCAAAAATGCGTACCGTTGTTGTGCCAGAGGTGGACGCCGGCTCACGGCAGAGCGACAGCCTTTCGTATGCAGCGGCGTCAGCGCAGGAGGGAACGTCTAAGGTAAAGAGTCGGCGGTGCATCTTTGGCCCGATGGCGACAAATGAGCTGACAAATCTGCGCGCTGCCGGAGACGCTGACCACCACCGGGGATGTGTGTACAGACCGGCGGCGCTTTTGCGGCCTCTGAACACTGCTGGCCGAAGGGTTTTATGAAAAAAAAACAGGGGGTGAGGGGGCGTAGCTGCTCCACCGTGACCGCGCGGACAAAAGCGGCAGAGAAGAATGGCGTCTCAGATGGCAGCGATTTTTCGGACCACTTCCCTTCTTTGCATGCGGTCCGATTGGGAGAGGAGGTTAGCGTCTCCCGTCGACACTCGCTGGGCGCGGCGGGACTAACCAGGAGCGGGGTGGAGGCATAAAGAGGAACGGTATGAGAGAAATGAAAGAGCAAGGAGCGCGGGAGAAGTCGACCGAGTGAAAGAGGAGCCGGTCCCTCTTGTTGGCGTCTGCGCCTAAAAGGCGGGGACTTTATCTCGGTAAGTCCCAAAGGCAGCTAGGAGTCTATTGATGATGTGTCCCGCACCCAGCGACGCCACGGCCGCCTGCCGTCTGCCGCCGACTTGGCTCAGGTCGGCTGTGTGCGTAGCAGCATTGGCTTCCTACTCGACGCGTATGCCTGAGGTATGGTCGTGGAGAGTGCTAAATGGCTTTCGGCACCGGCAATCGGAAGATATGATTGCAGTCTGGTTTCTCACAGCATCGCCATGTCTGACAAGAGATGGGAGATTCTGACCTCATACAAGCAATTGAGAATCAAATATAAAATTGAAGTGAAGCATTCGAACGCAACACCGTGCTTGGAAATGAAAGCAGCCGAAATGAATTGATAATAGCGTTGATAACAATTACTTAATTCAGAGCACGTGAAATGAGTATCTTGCTAACATTCGTCACTTCTGCTAGAATCTTGTTTGCAAGCGGTCTAAACAGTTGCTGTAGAATTCTCTGGTAGTGTTCATATCACCTGAAGAGAGACAGAAGTGGCACCTCCATCACCGAAGCCAAAAGTGGCCTAAAATCTTCACCTGTTTTCCAAATAAACACTTGACCTTATTCGTCTTCATATTTGACTTAGTCCATGCATGCACACGAAGCAACGTAATGTTTGTCTAACCAATGGGACGAACGTTCGATTTTTATGTTCTTGGTTAGTCCTTTTCTCTTGTTTTTCTTATGTTAGTCTCGGGACAAATCAAGCCTTTGTTCAACTGAACTCTGCCGTGAATGTTAGCCCACCTGCCGAATACTGTTTATTTTCGTCTGGCAATGCACAAAGGAAGATTTGTCGTAGTGCAAGGGCATTTATTCTCAAGAGAAACCAAAACAACAAAAAAACTTTATTAAACCTTCATGGTACAGTCAGGCGTACTAAGCAGGGAGTTTGAGGTTGAAATTTGCTAAGCTATATGTGAAGCACGTTACCCGACCAATAGCAGATGCAGGGGTTCAGCTCGTCCATCGTTGTTTGCGACTGAGTGGAAAACCTGTTGCAAAAGTGTGTGCAATAACCTCCCAGGCGGTCAAGCTCCACGCTCGTCGCTTTCAACAGTATCCTCCTTCGTGACCATTCTTAACGCAAGAACCGCCGAAGACGAACGAAGTCCCTTTCATGTAGTGGCCGAGTGCGCCCACAAGCAAAGCATTTTGGGCTGGAAAGTGGTCACAGTGTCAACCCCACTTTCTGCCGCGTCTTTGTACACACTTGGAAGCCTTCCGCCCTCTGCGGCGACGAACAAGAGCGCAATTCACAGCGGTAAGCCCGAAAAAAGGGGACCCTCCTTACTGCCAGTCCATAAAGCCGTAGCTCCGCGCATGCTGGGGGCGAGTCGTTGTCGCCTACGCCTTCTGCGCACTGAGCAAGAATGCCCAAGGCGGGACGTTTGGGCGGGCGGGGGTGCCACTCTACTTACCGCCCTTCGGATGTGTTTGCGGCTTGCATGAGGAACGGCGAGAACCCGCGCATTGTTGAAAGCACAAGCCTTTAAGCCGCCAGAGCGCTCCCCGTTCGCCCTCTGCGGCGGTCGACCGCGACAAATGGTCGGGGCTGGCTCGGGACAACTTTATCGCAAATAGTCTCGCCTCCCACCTTCTGACCGTCGTTCGGCCACGTGGAAAGAGCGGCTTGCAAGAGAGTTCGCGGCCCGAAACACTTCATCGCCACCGCGCGAGCATTCTGAACGGCAGGGGTTTGGGGTGGGTGTGTAAAAGGGTAACACGGAGGCGGTGGCTCGAAGTCGAGGAGAGTTTTGGCGCAGTCCGCGGGCGCATACATACTTTGCCTGGCTGGGAGATAAAAGCAGTATGATCATTGGACACTAATTGCTAATTCCGCCAAAATGGGCTCATAAGAGATTCTGTGTTCTATGCACTGTCCGGCCTACTAACTATGCTCGGCACTTCGTTCTGAACATTGAAATTTTTAATGATATTTTTAACACGGCTAAACACAATGTGTATTAATGAGTACTGAAGATCTGGAATCATATAGGCTCATTATATTCACGCCTCCCTTAAAAAACTTCCATAAGCTTTCGACTAGACGAAGAAAATGAAAGCTGGCCATGAGGGAATACCCGCAGAGTGAACGTGGCCGCACTATGGATGATTACGTGGTCTATTTTTTACTTTGAGAACATTACATATTTACTTACCACTCGTATCATCTTCGTCAATTTCTCGTTTCTTTAATTTACTCGATCAAGAAGGAAAACCCCCTCGTGGTGCGCGAACTTATCCTGCTAAAGCACGAGCTTAATAGCGGTACCTTCATTTAAGCGGTATAGTATTAAAACTGGCATGGGCTTTTTGGAAAACAATTCAAGAAGTGCAGAAGAGAGGCTGATAAAATGTTGAAAAAGTGGTCCTTCTTGTGATTTCTATGTGTTTCGTTCACTTCCGCCGGTTTCTTGTATATACTCAACAATTGTGGACAAAAGCATTTTCGAGCGGGAAACAGGTTTTGAACGCAATTTTTTCATATTATGTGAGTTTTCTCTATAACAATCAATATGTCCACAAATCACCCGACGGCAGTCTTGCAATTTTATTTCTATTAACGTTTTTACTGTCGTCAAAAGCGTTCTCCATTGCTTTTCTACGGCACTTTAAACTGTTCGATGCCATCGATAGAAACAGTTTAAAAGAAAGATTTTGCTAATTACAAGAAGAATGAACCATTGCCTTCATTATCTCCACAACAGAATCTTGCAATTTTCTAATTTTCAAAAATTTTCTCCGATAATGTTAGACATGGGACGTTTACAGGTAATTAATGCACTTAGGAAAATCGGTTCTTAATCCCGTGGTGAGTTTGTGCCCTGTGTCTCGCGTTCAGCGTCTCCTTTTCGCTGGTTCTTTCAGTATTAGATATAAACAAATTCTAAACTTCTGAGGTTCACTTCTTATTATGGCTTTTCTCTCATTCGTCCTCTTTTGCATTATATAAGCCATGTCAATAGTTCAGGTTTATTGGTTTGGTTTATTGTGGTTTAACGTCCCAAAGCAACTCAGGCTATGAGGGACGCCGTAGTGAAGGGCTCCGGAAATTTCGACCACCTGGGGATCTTTAAGGGGCACTGACATCGCACAGTACACGGGCCTCTAGAATTTCGCCTCCATCGAAATTGGGCCCCCGCGGCCGGGATCGAACCCGCGTCTTTTGGGTCAGCAGCCGAGCGCCGTAACCACTGAGCCACCGCGGCGGGGCATGTCAATAGTTTATTTCGCAGCGTAGACCTTTGACACTCTTCGCCCCTAAGTGTAACACAGGTGCTTGATAATGCACCACTCCAGCTTCCAAGATATTTTCCACGCAAGTGTTCACGGAAAACAGTACGTATGGTTCCGTTCAACATAAGATAGTCGCACGTTATCTATTTCTGAATAGGCCCTCGTTACGACAGTGGCTCGAAACGCATCTGATCCGATACTGATGAAAAAACTTTCATTTTGCGTGGCTCCTAAGGTGAGACGCATGTGCGGTGTGAGTGATCCGCTACTGAAAAGTTGTGACCCTGTAAGATTTACGCCTCATTAGTTAAAGCTCTGCAGGTGGGTTCTGTAGCGTGTAGTATTTGAATAATGCGTGCGTATAAGTCTACACATGCATCTCTCGTAACGGCGGTTTTCTCGCTGCAGTTTTAGTGTGCCAATTTTAAAAATTGGCGCCTGACACTGGAGATTAAGAATGAAGAGCAGGGCACGAGCAAGCGCGAATGGCAGTGAACTCTATGTTGCCGGCCTGACAACAGAGTAGTTAGACGGGACATGTGTGCCTTAGTTTTTACCGGGCGATTTCTTTTCTTTCAAAATTTTTGGTTTGTTTTATGGGGCTTACCGCCCCAAAGCGACTCAGGCTTCATATAAGAAAGGCCGTAGTAGGGCTGCGGATAATTTCCAGGACTTCGTCATTAACGCCTTCTTGACCGCAAAAATGTAAAAAAGAAACTTTGAGATTCATTAAGAAAAAAATTACTTCTAGTTGGTATCAGCTAAATTTTGTAAAATCTGACTGTCTAAGGTCCGCGAAATTGTGTGCTAACACGCTGGCGCACGCTGGAATTCAAGTGCAAAATTCAAAACTAATCATCTGTGAATGTAGCACTACGACCACATAAATTTTAGGCTTCTTTGCGTTAAGACTAGGTTTTGCACGAATTTACCTTTTTGCGGGCCTCATGCATCTCCGGCTGCTTATATTTTATCTTGCGTTGATAAATATGTTAGGGAAGAGCGTTACTTGAAGTACGCTAGCAGTTCAAGTAGATATGCGGGCAGAAATTAAAATCTTCACATTTTTGCATTCTGTTTCATATATTCAACGTAGGGCGCTAATTGGTTATCGTGTACTGGCATCGCATTCCTTCTTCATCGAAATGCGACCGCTGTAGCCGGGATCGAACCACCATGTTTCGTGTCCGCAGCCGAGTACCATAAACCATAAAGCCACCGTGGCGTCTTTTCCAGATTTTTATTTCGGTGGATGTGAAAAGGCGGTTAGCTAATTTTTAACATTCGGTTTTAGAGCGCAAGATTTAATTCCGAAGTTGAACAACACCCAAGGCCCGCCAGGTTTAAAATATACGAATCGACATTCAGGTTCAAAATATCAAGCGTCAAAAATACGCCCTTGAAAGCTCACTTAGTTGCCTCCAATTTGCCTGCATAAGTAATGGCGTCGCTTCGCGCGATATCATAGCTAATATCTCGTTAACTTCTTCTATATGATAAATTACACAAACTGTGTCTGTACTTGCTACATTAGAACACCGAGCGACAATATTTTATCAATCTGCAACGCGGGGAAGCCATATCAACCAGATTCCAAAAGTATGTTTTCGACGCTCGTTGTTTCGAACCAAAATACCGATTTAGAACATTTAAAAGCCGGCTTTCCTTCGATGCTGACGGCCTTCATGTTCGCGTAATGATTTGCTAGCTCTGTAAAACCAAAAATTAAAAACTTTGAATAGTTATTTTCAATTACCTACTCGTCTTTTAAATGAACTCTATCATTCAAAAAATGTCCGCCTTCATGCAACCACAGCGACGTATCTCTGACAGTTCCTAAAATAAAAATCTGTGAAGATTTAAAAAGAAATGCCCCCCGTATATTGTGGTGCCTAAACCAGGGATAGAACCAGAACCTTTCATTTTATCGCTCATGTGCACAGATTTCAACGAAATAAAAAATTGTCCAAATAGTTCCCCATGGTTTTCTATTGCAGTCTGAAATGCTCGCGGCGAGCGATAGAAAATTTTAAAAGATTTTCCTATGTATCGGAAGAAAAGACAATTACCTTCAATGTTTACATAACAGCACCTTGCAATAATCCAATATTCAAAACTTTTATCCAGGAATGCTCGACATGGGAAGAGAACGAGTATGAACAGGAAAGAATTGCAGTATTTATTACACGCGGAAAGAAAGTGTATTTAAAAATGTCTGCACGGACAAAACAAGGCCCGTGCAGACATAGCATAGGCCTATAGCAGGAATTGGGTAATCGTTTGAAGAAATCCGGCACGAAGAGTTAATAATGGAGTGCATAAACTTTAGTGAATCAGTGAGTCAGGCTACGTGTTCGCAGAAAGCCGGTTGTTTCTAAAACATAAAAACTAAGAGAAAATGCGAGAAACGTGTGACACGACAGCCTGTGAGCGCGAGACATTACATAACTGAACATCTGAAGCGTGTGACCCTTTTGGTTCGCATCTTTAGTGGTGGTGTGAATCTGACAAAAACCCGTAGCCGTTATTAGTCGTATAATGATTCGTAGATAAACTGGCTGCTCTTGGGCAGTGCGTCAGAATAGAAGGGTTTAATCCAGGCAATACCGACAAAACTAGAGTGCGCTACCGATAAAAGAACGGAAGAACGGGATAAAACGAGAAACGACGATCGCCTAAAACAAGCTGAAAAGACGCTCTGTAGTAAAGGTTTTGTATTACGGGTGTATCCAACCACGTGACCACATCTCAGTGAAGTCTGACTTGAACCCTTCTAATTGCATCGTGTTTCAGTTTCTTCGAAAAGTTTTCGTGATATCTTGTTGTATTTTTGTAATCAACCGCTTGAAATCTCTATCAGACGGTGCCGTAGCGTTTCGTGTGTCTTCGTCTGATCAGCGCTGGTCCAGCAGAACTTTTGTCCACGAGACATATTTCAATGTATCACGATGGCTTTTGTGTAGAAACGCAAGTGCATAAACGCTCCACTATACTAAATGTTTGGCGTCTGGGCCCATATTAAATATCAGTTCATTGCTTCTGAGGGCGTGCGGTCGCTATCGCGCTCGCTGATCATGGCGTCCAGCATCGGCTTACAGAAAATGAGCGTCTTTACTGATCTAAAAAAATTTGGTAAGATTCTTGTACAGCGTTAAAGGAAAAAAAAGAAACTCGTGTGCATGAAATTTAATGTCTGACAGTGACAGTAGCAGAAAAATTGTTCTCTAAACATGCGCGCAAGGCAAACCACATATGATTTCTTGGGAATATTAGGGACATGGATATGTCGGGGGACAGCAGGGTTAGGTTTAAACATAACGCGGTGCAGTTTAGGCAATTTGGGGCGTTCGTAAAGCTCAACAAATAAGCGCCGGCGTTAGTCCGATTTCTAAAGAGGAGCGCGGCAGTTGGAAGACCCCTTCAGTGCAAGCCGCCTTCCCAGCAGTGATTGGCCGATGCATGGTTTGTAATAACCGTTGTAATATTCGTCGTTCGGATCAAGTGTCCTGGGGCAGGACCCACAGCGTACGTCTATTGGTGAGCACATGACGATCGTTTGTGCTACCTTTCATTGAGACTTGAACTAGCGTACCTGTCGTGCTGTTCTGCAGACAAGCTACCAGTGGCATGGAGAGTATACGAAGCTCCTTCCGGGCAAGAAAAGTGAACAATAATAAGCTGCGGCAAGGCGCCCTGCCAGCATTCCTCCCTACCCCAACTGCTCAGCTTTCGAGGACGAGTCCAATGTATTCTTCCAAATGGTCTAAGCTCACAGAGATGGATATTCGCCGCCATAAAAGCGTGCAATTTCCGGCTTATTCCGCTGAATCTATAGCCATGTTTGCTTACCTTGTGTCGCTTCCTGGCCTGGTCTTGGTGGTCCGTACCACTCTGTGCCAGGAGGATTGGCGAGGTGGTCAGGCGTCCCGAGGCAGTTAAGTTGTCACCGTTGTCGTCCGTGACGTGCTAACAAGGGCTTTAGGACGCATCGGCTCGTAGCCCACGCCCCGCGAGGTTTAGCATCTATTGTCCTGGCACAAGCAGCGACAACGGGAGACGTTCCGGCTGCACAGAGAGCACAGTTAGTGCGACCGTGACAAAACTGCCTGTGGACGATCGGGAACGCGGCGGCTGCGTGCGTCGTGAAGGAGTCAACGCATACCACCCGCGGAGAAGATTGGGTGGGGTGCGCAGCAGCCGCAGGTGGCTGCTGGCGCATGCCATAGGGACAGCCCCGACTCTTTCTGAGACGTAAGAGCCCGGAACATGATGAGCGTGAAACAGGACGGGGTAGGACGTAAGCGGCGTCTGTACACCTCGAGTGGTGCAGCCGTTTGAGACCAGGGTACAATGGTACAATGCATTTCACTGGGGACAATGAAGAACCAAACGGTGGCCTTTTAGCAAGTGAGTGCCATAGCAGATGTATGCGCCCGGAGACCACAGGAAAGATACATGAGCTCTCCTCGCGGAGAGACCCGTCTTCGGCAATCTCTCGTATGATCACGCTTCGTGTGCCAGAAGCGTGTCTACTGTTCCTGTCATCGCTCCATGGGTCATGCTGGACGTGTTCTGTCCCAACGGAAGACGCTACCACAAAACCTGCGCTCTTTCGTTGCGGTCAAGGTGCGAAGGGCTTTGGAGTCGTGGGAGGCTTGCAAGTTGTTTTTTCGGAATGCACACTGGCTCGTTTGAAGAGTTCTGGGATAAGTCCGCTTCTTGATAACTGGACAGGGGAGGGCGGTGGCAAACGCTTTGCTTTCACGCTGGCTCTGCATGCCACGCGACTCCATGGAGCCAGCAACTTCCCGTCGTTGTTGTGGACGCGGGCTAGACGTTAGCGGGAGCAAGCGGAACCTTCACGGTGTTTTGTGCGACGACTTTTGGTGGGCAGCTGGAGGGCCGAGGTCGTTGATCTACGAGCCAGTTCAGCCATTGTATAGCAGCCGAGTTGGCACGCATGTTTTTCTTCTCTTGCAGCCCCCCCCCCCCCCCCTGGTTGCCTTTGCGAGTTCTCATTCTGCACAGAACTGCATGTTAAGAAAACCACAGTCATAGGAATCAGTTGAGTTATAATCGGGAAAACACATAACGCTTTTGCTATTTAAACTTACATAAGAAGTGAACTATATAAGAGTTTTGAGAGTGGAACAACAATTTCGGAAGTTTGTGCGACCGGCGCAGAAGGATGTTCTTGACCCGTCGCATTCTTCTCTGTCCCATTAGTCGCACTGAGGCTTCAAAAATGCAAGAACAGTATACTGAAAGCTCATGATAAGAGAAACGTCTGAAGGATGTTGTGGCCGAAGGGCGCAGTGGAGTTCATATGTGTCAGAAACCGAGGAGTTGGACCAAGCAACATTAGGTGACGCAGATATCTGAATATCCATGCTTGGAAGCGGTCTTAGTTAGTTATTGCCGCAAGCGATAGATATAACACAGTTTCATGCGGGCTTCCGCTAGCGTATGCTCATGATAGCTCATCTTTTCTTTTCTCATGTTATGACTGCGTTTCTACAGTAAGGTTTGCTAGCCTATTGCTATCGCTTGCGTGTTCCTGTCACTGCTGCTTGCTGGTACCATATGATTCAAAAGCTACTAAGCCCGCACATCTGCTGAGGCCATATGGCTACGCTGTGATCCTTACTGTTCACTGCAAGTCTGCTAACAAAGGAATCGAAAAATTTCACAATCGGCCTTGCGCTCGTGAGTACGAATTAATGGAGCTGCTTCAGAAATAATTGGCACCGGTTACGGGAAATTTTGTAACAGGTCTTGCAATGCCTTTATCGGACATGGACTAGACTCATGTAAAAAAAATTGGGCCATTCCAACTGTGTCAGTCGGCATTGACGCAGTGGCGTGGCTGGTCATGGGACTTGGCACCATGACGGCGCCACGAGTATGCAGCCCTCCACTTTCGCTAACCACGACTACGCGACGCTTATGATTTTTTTTTTTTGGTTAGCCACTTTGATTAAAGAAGAGGCCAGAACAGGTTAATGAAGAGTCGTGGGGCTCATCGGTGGCCTTGTTGACTACAAGCGGTTCCCGCCGCTAATGCACAAATCGCAATATCTTGCAAGAACTGCACTGGCCAAACTCAGTAATTAAAAGCTTTTTCTTCCATTCAGTACCAACTTCGCAACTCAGCGATATGTTCCGCCTCAAATTCCGTGTCACCCCTCCTTTCCAGCCGCCTCTATTTGTTCAGCACATATCACTCTCTTGTTGACTAAGACTCTGGACTGCTTTGCAGCCCAGACATAAATCAGGTTATTGCAACAAAGTATTATCTGTGGAGAGATTTTCATATTAACCAAATATGCAAGAGAGGTGTGGATGAAATGTTTCCCGACTAATATATCCCAACAGGCAAATTCCCTTCACTACGGATATGCTGGGGCAGTAATCGCAAAGTATAAAAGACATTCTACGTATACGACTTCAACGTCGCAAAACCATACTTTCCAGAGATAGCTATTTCAAGTGTTGCGCAAATTTTCTGAAAGTCAATTATGAATTCGTTGTTATCATTCCATTGTTGTTGACACGTGAATCTGAATATGCAGGTAAGCATTTCCGAGGTTCCTTGAGCACTGTATACAGCTACGGAAATTATGCCCGTTAGCGCGTCATACTTGCCTAATTTTGTCGGGTAAGCTCTCCTTTCCTTCTCGAAAGTTGGCCGTCTCACACGTACACAAAAACGCACGCCCACACAACTTCATTCAGCGCGGATAACCCAGTGCCCAGCGTATATAGAGAAGGGATCTAGTCACGGGTCGCTTTTTCGAACAGCTGCAGCCTGACCGCGGTGATTTGTGTATGAAAGGCAACGGCGTGAATCGGATCGGTAGACTGTCATGCAAGTAGCGGCTTTACACTGCGCTTGTTCTGCGTTTCGTTGCAAGCCAAGTGGTGTTGGCTCGCTGGCGATGCGTGAAAAGCTGGACCCTGATTCCTGCCGTTGCGCCCGTTGTATATGCACGCACGGATCGCACCGCTCGCTAAGCTCTCTCCTGCATTTTCTGTCCTCTGAGCTTTGGCCGCAGTCTGCGTATGCATAACGTACGCGCATGGAGAGCTATAACAATAACAACAACGAGTGGACGTGGTGCCTATTTATGCGGCGCATGCGCTGACATGCTGCGGCGATCAGCAGGAGTCCGGTTTGCGTGTAGCTTACACACACACACACACACACACACACACACACACACACACACACACATATATATTATATATATATATATATATATATATATATATATATATATATATATATATATATATATATATATATTGTGATGACGAAGAAGTGCCCGCGCGGCAGCGGGACTGCGCTCGGCGAGCGCGCGCTTCCTGTTGGTGCGTTTGGAACGACTGACTGCCGGTGGACGCCGTTCAGCGCTTTGTGCTCTGTGCCGTGTTCTTTGTGTTCTGTGCCCGGAAAACCCATTACAAGTGGTGGAGGTGAACTCTGATCCCGTCCTGGAGCTGAGGAACGGCACCGTTACCACCCCGATGCCGAGAGACACAGCCCCGGCGCCTACGCCGCCGCCACCGGCACCGCCAGCACCTGTTATCTGCGCTGGCATGCCTCGGCAGCGAGACCCAGCTGTCTTCAGCGGCACAGGTGACAGTGATGTCGAAGATTGGCTGGCGTCCTACGAGCGGGTAAGCGCACACAACCGCTGGGACGATAACATGAAGCTTAACAACGTAATTTTCTACCTCGCTGACGTCGCCAACCTCTGGTTCCGCAACCATGAAGCGGACATAACCACCTGGTCGGCTTTCAAAACGAGCTTTGCTGAGGTATTTGGCCGTCCTGGTGTGCGCAAGCTTCGCGCTGAACAGCGCTTGCGTGAGCGGGCGCAGCAGCCAGGTGAGACGTTCACCAGCTACGTGGAAGACGTAGTAGACCTGTGCAAGCGTGTCAACTCTGAGATGACTGAAGCCGAAAAGATCCGGCACATTATGAAAGGCATCGACGAGGACGCCTTCCAAATGCTACTTGCCAGGCAGCCAGACACCGTTGCCTCCGTCATCAGCTTGTGCCAGAGCTACGAGGAGCTTCGCAAGCAACGCGTCCTCGCTCGTCGCCCTGTGCGGCAGGCCGAGGTACTATCGGCGGATGCCGTGGCCGCTGAAGAGCCCCAGTTCATGCAGGAGGTGAAGCGGTTTATCCGTGAAGAAGTTGCACGCCAACTCGCGCTCGTGCATGCGCCCACAGCACCGTCACCAGCACTTCCGCCGGCCTTTCAACAGACCATCCAGGCACAGGTCGCAGACGCACTGCAGATCGCGGATGCCGTGCCACCCGTCCCTCAGCAGGCAGTGGCTGCCCCGCTTACCTACGCCGCCGTCCTGTCCCGCCCGGCTCCTCATACCACGGGCAATTTCTCCGACGCCACATCAGCTCCGCCGCCTTTGGCACCACGACCCGTCCGGTCGTATCGGGTTTCTGCCCCACCATCGTCGCCGCACATGGCGTCGGCCCCCCTTCCCTACGGTCGCCCATGGCGCACTCGCGACAACAGGCCCATTTGTTTTGCCTGTGGCATTGCCGGACATGTCGCTCGCTACTGCCGCAATCACTCCTATTATCCGCGTACTGACGTCATGACGCCATCGGCATACGGACCTTACACGCAGCACTACCGCATGCAGCCTAGTTCGCCACCATCTTCGTTCACAACTGACAACCAGTCCGCAACGCCGCACCGCTCCCATTCTCCGCGGCGCCGTTCCATCTCCCCGATGCGCCGCCGCGTCAGCCCCAGTGAAGCGGAAAACTAGTGAGCGCAGTTCCCGAGGCAAGAGCTGCGCCTTCGGCGAACTTTACAAGGCCTCTGACGTCCCCCGCCAATGTCGTTGATGTAGTCGTGGACGGTGTTGCGACTTGTGCCTTGATTGACACCGGAGCAGCCGTATCAGTTATAGACGCGAAATTTTGCCGCCGCATCAAGAAAGTTTTGACGCCATTCTCTGGTATTTTACTGCGTACTGCTGACGCCCAGCAAATTCAGCCGCTCGCCGCTTGCACTGCACGAGTTGCTATCCAAGACGTCATCTACGCAATTGAGTTCGTAGTACTCTCGTCCTGCTCGCATGACGTCATTCTTGGGTGGGACTTTCTGTCGGACCACTCTGCTGTCGTCGACTGCGCTCGGGCTGAAGTCACACTCTCTGTCCTACCCGACGACTCCGCTGCCGAAACCGCTGAGTATCCGGACAAACTTCTCCTTTCCCATGATGTCGAACTTCCTGCTTCCTCGTCCGTTGTAGTCTCCCTGTCCTGCGTCTCTCGAGCCGACCCACCCGACACACCTGTACTCTTTACTCCCTCGGAATTGTTCGTTCGCCGCAAGAACCTACCGCTTCCCTTCGCTGTCCTCACGATGACTTCCGGAACCGCAACCATGCTCATCAGCAATCATCTTCCCTCTGCTTTGACTCTGCTTCGTGGGGAATGCATTGGGTACGTGGCATCGGCTGAACTCCTACAAGTAGTTAACGACGCCGAGGCCGCTCCTACACCGTCGCTCGATGCTCTCACTCCGGCTCCCCTGTCACACCAACCATCCTCTGATGTCCTGTACAGTGCTATCGATGGCGACCTTCATTCGGCGTGCCGTGACCAGCTGTTCGCCCTTTTGTGCGAATTTCGTTCGTCTTTTGATGCGTGCCAAACTCCCCTCGGCCGTGCTGCCGCTGTCACACATACCATCGATACTGCCAACCACCCTCCTCTGCGCCAGCGACCATATCGCGTGTCCGCTCCGGAGCGTCGCGTCATCACCGAGCAAGTGGACGACATGCTAGAGCGCGGGATTATACAGCCCTCGAAGAGCCCATGGTCTTCCCCGGTCGTTCTCGTTCGGAAGAAAGACGGCTCTATCCGATTTTGCGTGGATTATCGACGGCTGAACACTGTAACCCGGAAAGACGTTTATCCTCTGCCGCGCATAGATGACGCCCTCGATTGCCTACAAGGAGCAGAATTTTTTTCGTCCCTCGATCTGCGATCTGGTTATTGGCAAATACCCATGGCCGAAGATGATCGCGCAAAAACAGCATTCGTCACGCCTGATGGGTTATATGAGTTTAACGTAATGCCATTTGGGCTTTGCAATGCCCCTGCTACATTCGAAAGAATGATGGACAATGTCCTGCGGGGCCTACGCTGGAAGACGTGCCTCTGCTACCTTGACGACGTCGTCGTGTTTTCGGCCGACTTTCCGACACACCTGACTCGCCTGCGCCAAGTGCTCACTTGCCTCACCACCGCTGGGCTGCAATTAAATTTGAAAAAGTGCCATTTCGGAGCTCGCCAACTGACCATCCTCGGTCACGTCGTCTCTAAACACGGCATCCTTCCGGATCCCGCAAAACTTCGTGCAGTCGCCGAATTTCCGAAGCCGTCCACGCCCAAAGAACTGCGGAGTTTCATCGGCCTATGCTCATATTTTCGGCGCTTCATCCGGAATTTCGCCACTATCATTTCACCTTTGACACGACTTCAAGCCCAAAATTCCTTGTCGTCATGGTGCTCCAAATGTGATGATGCTTTCGCTACAATGCGCCGGCTCCTTACTTCCCCACCCATACTTCGCCATTACGACCCGAACGCTCCAACCGAGATCCACACGGATGCTAGTGGCATTGGCATTGGTGCTGTGCTTGCACAACGGAAGCCTGGGTTTCATGAATATGTCGTCGCCTATGCCAGCCGCACACTGTCTAAAGCCGAGATCAATTACTCCGTGTCCGAAAAAGAATGTTTGGCCATTTTGTGGGCAATAACCAAATTTCGACCATATCTCTACGGCCGCCCCTTCGACGTAGTCACCGACCACCATGCTTTATGCTGGCTGTCGTCCCTGAAGGATCCATCCGGCCGACTTGGTCGTTGGGCACTGCGACTTCAGGAGTACGACATTCGAGTCATCTACCGTTCCGGACGCAAGCACTCTGACGCCGACGCCCTCTCCCGCTCACCGCTACTTGCCAACGATGCGACCCTCTCTAGCATTGACCCCGTGCTCTCTTCGTTACGCCCTCCAAACATGCATCTGGAGCAGCGCAAAGACGCCTGGATAACCTCTCTTGTGCACCTTCTCACCGGCCGCACTACGTCAGCGCCCTCTCGCTCGCTTCGTCGTCAAGCCCGCCACTTCACTCTGCAAGATGGTATTCTTTATCGCCGGAATTACATGCCAGATGGCCGAAAATGGCTGCTTGTCATACCTCGCCACTTACGCGCTGAAGTCTGCGCATCTTTTCATGCCGAACCCCAGAACGCTCATGCTGGTCTCTTAAAAACATACACGCGCCTTCGGCACCGGTACTACTGGCGCGGCATGTATACCTTTCTACGAAAGTATATTCGCTCATGCCTTGACTGCCAACGCCGCAAGTCACCACCGCAGCGCCTTTCCGGGCCAATGCAGCCTTTACCTTGCCCTGCCCGTCCGTTTGATCGTGTGGGCATCGACCTTTATGGGCCTCTGCCGCCTTCTACTTCTGGTCACCGCTGGATTGTCGTCGCCGTCGACCATCTTACGCGCTATGCCGAGACGTCCGCTCTTTCGGCGGCTACAGCCAGAGAAGTCGCTTTCTTCATTCTTCGCAACCTCGTTCTTCGCCACGGTGCTCCCCGCGAGCTTCTCAGCGATCGCGGCCGCGTGTTTTTATCAGACGTTGTTCAGGCGCTTCTACAAGAATGTCGCGTAGTTCACAGAACAAGCACGGCGTATCATCCTCAGACGAACGGGCTGACCGAAAGGTTTAATCGGACGCTCGGTGACATGCTCACTATGTATGTCACTCCCGACCACTCTAACTGGGACCTCGTACTCCCATTTGTGACGTACGCCTATAATACCGCCGTTCAGTCTACAACAGGGTTTTCGCCATTCTTCCTCCTTTATGGACGCGAACCTACCTGCTTGATTGACACCATTCTCCCTTACCATCCTGACGCATCTGACTGCTCGCCTGCTTCTGAAATCGCCAAGTACGCCGAAGAATGCCGCCAACTAGCCCGATCGCTCACGTGTAATGATCAACATCGTCAGAAAGAACGGCGTTATTCTGGTCAACCTTTTGCCCACCTACCTGCCGGCTCCCTTGTTTGGCTCTGGGTCCCTTCTGGACCTCCTGGCCTGTCGTCCAAGTTCCTCACCAAATATCATGGCCCCTACCGTGTTGTCTGTCAGAGTTCCCCCGTGAACTACGTTGTGGAACCTTTGACACCCTCATCTGACCACCGCCGCCGTGGCCGTGAAACCGTTCACATCAGCCGCCTCAAGCCCTATCACGATCCCGTCATGTGCACCACGCCGTGAGTCGCCAGGATGGCTCCTCCTTCGCCGGGGGCCATTGTGATGACGAAGAAGTGCCCGCGCGGCAGCGGGACTGCGCTCGGCGAGCGCGCGCTTCCTGTTGGTGCGTTTGGAACGACTGACTGCCGGTGGACGCCGTTCAGCGCTTTGTGCTCTGTGCCGTGTTCTTTGTGTTCTGTGCCCGGAAAACCCATTACAATATATATATATATATATATATATATAGATATGTATACAGGCTCAAAGAATGAATGCCGTCCATGCAAACAACCTACGGCCAGCCGCAGACCTTCCACTCAGTATCTCCTTTATAGCTTATTCAGTCGTTGGCAACACTGTATTCGGGCAGCAAGTCAAGTCCACAAGCAGCGGTCTCTGTGTGCAAAGTTTCCTGGCTTGCGTGGTTCGTTTACAGGCTACTTATGCAAGTTAGCTTAGCAGTTCTAAAAAAACAGGCCTATTTAGCTGTTTTTGTTAGTTTCTAAGGGATACGACCAATATATTTTAACTGTCGCGCAGACATATTGTGCGACCCTTTGAGAAAAATTATTTTTTTTATTCTGTTCATCAGTTACTAATGTTTCTTCAACGAGGTGAACTTTTTCATCGGAAACTGAGGCATTTACCTTTGTTCTTCAACAAGAATGCTACCCATGTGGCCCGAAGTGTGGGCACTCTCCACAAAGCCCTCTGAGTGATCCCGCATGTCCAGACGGGAGTGTGTATATATGCGTTGAGTCAATGGCGCTGTCGAGATGTTGCTGTGAACATATGGAGGGCTGGAACGGCTGCATGCAATAATTGTTCCCTTCAATAGAGGCGATTGCCTTGGTGTCCATTTTACTCTTAACGGTGGAGAGTCGGACAAAGAGGAAAGAACAGAAACTGACAGGAGTCTGGACAGAATTGAAGCGCAGGCTGCCAACTTTAATTCATAACTTTCATATCCTGCATCATTCGAGTGATGTATACCAACCATGCTGCCAAAAGGGATACTTCGATACCCATCCGCATGCTTTTTGCAATCGTCGGCGCTTCTGCATGCTTTGTTCAATCGTCGACGTTGTATAGTTAGTACAGTATGTCGCAGTCGAAAGATCAGGGTTCCCATCCTAGCCCACCCGGGTGGTCGGGTCATAAAGTTACGGGCTGAGGAAGCCGAGTCCTTATCATGTCGTCCGTCTCTATTTGCAAGCGGGATGTTGGACAAGTAAAAAGATTACGACGAAAGAAAGGAGACACACACATGAGCGCTTTGTCACAAATGGAATCTATTGGAAAGGCTTCGGAATATATACTGTTGAAACAGGCAACAAACACATGGTTTGGATTGCACTATTTTTGCAACATGCAACAGCTCCAACTTTCTCAGCTCTGCCTGCAAGTGCTTCTGCGAGTGGGCACTCCCGTGTACTGCCACAGGCGTCATTGTCACCTACTTTCTTGGAAGGAGAGCCAAAAATCCGTACGGAGGCAGCGTCGTTCGCACGAAATGACGTCATTCTGAAGGGACCAGCGGCGCAGCTAGACCAGCGGCAGATCCCATCGAGCTCCGTACTCACGCGTCAACATATCTAGGTACCCCTTGATGCAAGTGCTGCGAATAAATTCTCTAGTAACCTAGGCCAGGGTGGGTTCGTATGACTTAATCTTGTAGGAGCCATTGAGGGGCAATGAATTACCAAGCCTATTAAAAAACTAGAGGGGACTCTAAGCTCCTCCTTAAGGGTACGATGATATAGGATTAATGGGTTGACGCCTATATATGTGCGGAATTGGTCATTCTTCGCATTCATAGATCCCTGAGAGTATTCATACCACTCATGACGCAATGCATGGTGATGCAGCGGTTAAGCAATGCGACACTGCCCTGTGATGTGAGGGGCTGCAACCGTTAGGGCTTGTGAGACTTGAGTTGCTTTTCCGGCCTGAGCAACCTCTCGCGACTATATAGTCATTCAGTCAACTGCCGCCTGCAACGATAGGCAGTTTGTTCACAATCCGGTGGGCAGGTTGCGATTCCGCCAAGACGTCGCGTGAAATAGGTGCCCCACCTGCCACCTAGGTTGCTTGTCTGGGGACTTTTGGTACATTTTTCGCTCACGCCAACGACTCCGACGTCAACGACGGTGCCGGCTTTTCTGCGACACCGAGCCCTTACCGCTCTCGCGTTAAAACAGAGCGTGACCCCACTAGTCGTACATGACCTCGCACCACATTACTTAAGAAAGAGAAAAAAACTTGATTATTAGGAATTCGGGGCACGCCCCTGGGTCCCCGCTCGACCCCACTGCACTCAAGTGTTTATGTTCCTGAGGTCCATAACACTGGCAGCCCGGCCGGCGGCGATGGTCTGCATGCACGGCCGGGTCCTCCGAGCGCAGCAGGGACTCCCAGTCCTCCCAGGTCTTGAGGTTCTCTAGGTCCCGCGGGGGAGGGTCCGCCGGGCAGAGGGAAAGGATGTGGAGGGAAGAAGCGAAGGGTTCTGGGCATAGGGCGCATGCCGGAGTGGGGAAGGAGTGATGATAGTGGACTAGGGTAAGGGGTGAGGGGAGAGAGTGTGTGTCTGCGCCAGAGTGTTGCTAGTTTGTTATCTAGGGAGGGATGGGGCGGGGGTTAGAGCTGGTGTGAGGCTCTGTATGCCTGGGTCAGCTCTCCCTGAATGAGTTCATGCGCTCCTTCGTGAATCCCGCATCCGAGGCCACACGAGCCTGGTTTAAAAAAAAAACCTCGGGCCAAAAGGTTGGAGGGCCTCGTTTCCGGGATTCCCGGAGTGCGCAGGCACCCATGTCAGCTCCACTTGGCGGGAAGGGGGTGCTTCGGACGAACGCAGTATTCTTCATATCTTTCTACATATATGACACAATGCGCTCATGTGGTTTTTCTGTTACGACTAAGGCAGTATTATCCGCACATATTAATACTAATGAGAGGCTATTTTACTCTACTTAAACCATCTGTGTAAATATGAAAGGACATGGATAAATTCGAGAACTTCGTTGTATCCAAAGTATATTACCAATTCAGTACTTACACTGTTGCCCATTTTAATAATTAACAACATGATATCGATTAGTAAGATAAGTATAGAAGAATGCTGCAAATTTGCCTCCGAATTCCAGTAACTGCAATTTCTCAAGAAGTATATCAAATATTACACTGCCAAGAGAATTATATTTTGTTCCAGAGCTGTACTAACTACATTTTAAAATTAACACTGCAAATGTTATTGTACTTCTGCCCTTCATAAATCCACACCATTCCGCGTAATAACGAGTAGAAATCTATTGAAAACCTGGCCATAACATTTAAGATGCGTTTTCTATAATATGCATAAAACAGATAGTGCAATTGGCCTATTTTGTTAAAATCAACTTTCTGCCTCGCTTATGTATTGGTCGGGTGGTGGATGTCTTTATTTGTTAGAATGCTATAACAATATGGAGAATTACAGCATGCAACTTATCCCTTTTGATATGCAGAGGTCGCTAGACCTGATATGGCTATACCGATGTGGCTAATAAGCTGGAAATGATGACAGTATGTCGGCTAGAACCATTTTAGTTGTCCGTTATTTGTCTCAATTTCCAAACTGAACGCCACTACCGCATTTAATTTGTCTTAAAGGTCAGGTTTGACTTAACTGAAATTATATTTGAACGTTTTTTATCTGTGTTTTCAATTCAGCTAGGAACTCGCGTATCTCGCTTCTTCATGGTCGATAAATAACGTAAACAAAGATATGATCGCAACATGATATTCTAATGGGTAGAAGTTCAGAATTTTAAACTAAAATTCCGATTTCTCGCAATACCATTTATCTTTTACAGAAACTAATGCACCTCCTCTCCTTTTTCGTGACAGAAGCAGCATGGTAAGCAGGCAATAGTAAGTTTAGAAAGCGGACTGATCAATATTAATTTCAGTTGAAGTAAGTAAAGCAGCGTATTGTCGCATATCTCACCATCATCTCAGTGAACAATCACCTGATTAAATTGTTATCAAATACTTCATATCTTTACATGGATTAAGTCAACGCAGATGGCGTACTTCTCTTTTAATGGTGTTTCTTTTTTGTAGGAATGCGGTTCTTTGAACTGCGTGACTATTCTCGTAGCCAATAAAGCTTTAACAAATCATTCTTAGATTTGGTCTGAATGACTGGTCCCCTTCCGTTTCCCTCACGAAAACTACACCGTTTTCGTGTCCACGCGAATTTATAAGACATCTCATGTGGTTTCATCTTGGATGCCTGAATCAGCTGTCGACCAGTGTGGATCACTTTTTCATTGTTGAATGTATTATCCGCTCAAAGCGCAGCTCTTCTGGTAGCCCAAGCGTCCAGCAATGCTCTTTTTGAAATCCTCTTAATTATATACGTGGAGTTGACCGCAGCGGCGGCCTATAGTGGTTTTAGTATCCTCCTCGCATGTGGGAGGTGGGGGTTCGATCCCCAGCGCCGCCGCGTACTCACCGGTGATGCAGTGGGTATAAGCGTTCCCCTGGCCTGGTGCTCGGTTACTCTGGAGAGAAGTGCTTGGGAAATAGGACTCTGACCCAATCTTTCGTAAAGAAAATTACCTTGCTCCCGGATACGTTTTGGCCAAAGCTTCCCTTGCGTCTTTAAGATTCAGCCTCAGCATCATCAGGATAGGTACATTTTTATTGTCCGCCGCTTTCAGTCTGCTCACACCTTTAATTTTATCACCAGCAGGTTAGGTAACACCAAGGCCTCCAGCAATTCTGTTAGAATAGTGATTATGTTCTCATTTTCTTTTAAAGGGGTGCCATGTAACTGTATGTTTCCATCGAGAATTCTTTTCAGCTTCATTCGGAGCTATCTTAATCGGATTTCATTCTTGATGTCTGCTTTTGATGTGATTTTCGAGACCGAAAACATTCTTACGTCTGCGACTAAGCCCTCCTTAAGCTTATTTTTTCAATCTCTTCACAGCTCTGGTACAAATTCCAGAGCCTTTAACGTTTTGCGCTATACTTTTTTGTACTTTGAGTGCCACGAGAACGTTTTTTGCGTGTCATCTAAAACACTTAAATGACGTTTTTAATAGACATATTTCTTTTCAGCATAGCAAGTTTTTATAGTGCTTCTGCACCCTCCTCGGCAAGCACGGCGAAGAGGTCTGCCTGCGTCGGCTTGGCCTGCCTATAATCTTTACAGTCCCAGAGCTTTGGCTGCTAGATGAGTGCTGTCTCTCGTCAACCTGGCACGTAACACAGGCCCGAGCCTTGTAGTCATCCTTTGGCATTGCTTTGAGTGCGATTTTCGGCACTCTGGAGCATTTACCATCATGATAAGCATTCTGACATTGCTGATTTCGAAGTCTTGTAGTGTCACCTGTAACCTGTTTGTGGCATGCCATGCAGAGCACGCCTTTGTCTGTAATTATAAATTAGCAGTGCAGACCAGCGAGGAGGGCGTCGTTCTTTCTTGAAACAGCAATGTTTACTTTCTGCTCTTCTGGTAAAAGTAAAAAATGCACTTGCGCGGGGAGCAATTTTTCCAACATATTTTATTGTTCCGAAAAAAAAAAAAGCGATTACTTCAATGAGCGCCGCCACAGAGGTATGCATCCTTTAATATTGCACATGCTCTTCAATGCAAACCTTTGACTTTTCACTACACGGTGCAATACTATGTCCGCCGTTTCATTTGCGTCATTGAATCAGGGCTACGCGCTCACCTTAGAAGGTGCTATTTGGTTTCATAAGAAATGCTGCACCGCAGTGAGCTTTCCAGTTTCTTGATTTCATATTCACTTTAGTTTTTATTGTGTGGCCCTGGTATGTTATATCTCAACATTTATATACACCAAGAGTGACTTCCCAAATCTAAACGGCGACACCATCGCGACACCATCGCCTGCTTGCGGTACGCGGTTTGCTTATCATGACGCGTTTGAGGACTGCCATCTCAGGCGAGGCTGTCTGCTTTGAATGTCTATGTCTGGGAATAAATTTAGCGCACGCGGCAGCGCCTCGGACCACATGAGAATCTTGTCCGATTTGCAGAAACACCAGTGACTGAGCGCATCGCTTTGTGGAGTATATCCGGCATGACAACAGACATTTATTGTTACGTTTTAAAGATATATCAACTTGCGAATAACGTAGCATGTTGTTTCATTGTTTTTTTTTCAAGTACTCGATAGTCAGTTGTTAACAACCTTCTGCCTTCATAGGTGCGCTCAGAATGGGAAATTTATTTTGGAAGTTTATTGTTTACATCTGCTTCTATGGATCGCACTTCCACCAGGTACCTGCGTCCGGAGGTAACCAGCTGGCAGGCCCATATTGCTGTGTTTTAAAAATATAGCCTCTTCGAAATGATTTTCCTTACTTCCACATCGTGTTCCAGTATGTACTGGCCTGTTTTCAAAGAAGGGATGGCCACTATGGTGCCCCGTGAAGCAGGAAACTACTTTTAAAACTATTGTTTACATTCGTTCATTTGGGCCGTGCCTCCGGCTGTTACCTCCACGCGGCGAGAGCAGCGCCACCACACCTCCTTACATAACTGGTTTGGTTTGTCGGGGTTTAACGTCCCAAAGCAACTCAGGCTATGAGAGACGCCGTAGTGAAGGGCTCCGGAAATTTCGACCACCTGGGGTTCTTTAACGTGCACTGACATCGCACAGCACACGGGCCTCTAGAATTTCGCCTTCATCAAAATTCAGCCGCCGCAGCCGGGATCGAACCCGCGTCTTTCGGGTCAGCAGCCGAGCGCCGTAGCCACTGAGCCACCGCGGCGGGGCCCTTACATAACTGGTCAATGTTGATTCATAAGCAATTATTAACGCTTTATTTCTTTTCTTACGCCAGTCTTCTTTTCATCGAGACCTCTCTTTGCGAATTATACTGGTGCTGATACAGTTGAACAAGAGTGTACACCGGCCCTGACTTCCAGAATAGCTGGCAAGAAAATATTCCTCTGGCCTTGGAATTGAAGCTGTGGCTGAACAGTTGCGCCGGTGCACAAAAAAATAAAAAGAAAATAAGGAAAGCAATCGTTATGAAATAGGTCGTTATGAAATGCAGACCGCCTGCCAAAATCGTTGTGTACCTTATCAACGTTGATCTACGAGTTCGTGGACAGGTCTGAGGGTGAGCATCACATTTACTATGATATTAAAACCTCTCGGTGGACAGACGCATAAAAATTTGGTTCCTAAATTATATACACAGAAGCTGCACACTGAAAGAAACCTCTCAGCGTCTGCAGCAGGTATGCGAGAGCAAGCTTTTCAAGTGTGTCCACCTACATCAGTGGTGCCGCATTGTTCGATTAAAAGCCTACGGAGATATTGGTGCATTCACTCGCTGTAATGTTTCTTGAGGCTCATGATCAATAAAGGCACGTTCAGGCGAGCAAGCTCTTTAATCGTGCTTAACTCGAAGGTCGAGCTGTGACCATTAGGTATCACATTTGCATGTTTTCCGTAATTATTTTGCCCCTTTCGCAATCTTCAGGGCACTACACATGCACGAAAGCGTAAAATGTCATGGTGTCCTAACGTATAACGCGCAGTATTGATATGAACATTGACTAGCAAAACACAGTTCTGGCGTTCACAATCACCACTTCTCAAACAAGCAAGTTCTCATCCATTCCAGAAGAGGCAGCACTGAACAGTCGTTGACGGTTCTCCAGGGCTGTTCGCCAGGTTGTCTTGATGGCTTCGGCGATGCGCTTCACGAAGTTCTGCTCGTAGTAGCAGGTATATATATAATCGCACTGCTAACAGTTCACGTCAGCACTTCCCAGAAGCACGACACGCAACACGGAACCTGCGGCACTTCTCGGCACTCATGTTGCACACCGGACGCCGGAGAACGGTATCCACGTTGGTCCTTCCACTGTTCCCAGCGAAGTTGGTATATGCCGTTCTGAAAACAGGTAAACGGAAAATTAACTTAAGCATAAGTTGACAAAATTTAAATAATAATTTTAAAATAAATAAATTAACATTATAATAATATAAATTTAAATAATATATCAAAATATTATATAAACATTTGCCATTTTTTAAAAGGCAATTTTAAACAAGTATATACTCCGAGACTACAGGCGGAAAGAATGGCATAACAAAAGACAGCAATGCCTAAATGCACATGACTTATCGATGTGACAGGTGCCCGCCCTAACAGTTTACCCATAATTATCTTGGCACTGCTCTCACAGGCACGCAGTGCGTTTGCACAGGTCCATCAGTTCTCGTTGCAAGACAGGTGCGAAATCATTTCAAAAGCCAGTCGAACTTCGGTTTCCCACTAATCCTGCCAAAAAAAGAAAGGCTTCTGTTTTCTTAATCGCAGTATACAAATAATGTGGAAGCTCAGGTTCACTCAACTCACTGTAATTTCTGTTTTCCCTTAAATTTACTGCCCCAGTCGGTTGATTGCTCAGTTTCTCTCTACTCGCCGCTGATTTATGTGCATAGTTTTCAACTGCGAAGACTTTACCATATTGAAGAAAGCCATAGATTAAAGTGAAGCCGAAATTAGTCGTAAACGACTGTAGTTTCTACTTCGGCGCTCACAAATTAAAACTAAAAAAAATTAAGAGGCCCCACGCCAGTCGCCTTTGTACTGAATGGGAAACAGCGCCATGTTCCTCCTTGTGTTCTTAGGTGCGTATTGCTCTTAGCACTATTAACATCTCATCATTGAAATAAATTCACGTGATGAGCTCAGTATAGTCCACAACGCTCCACCAACTGCGAGCAGCTGGAATTTAGGTCATCTGTAGGGCTACGCTACTATTTCATCCCTCCACGTAGGCAATAAATAACTCGCGAAAATGACTTTTATGTATTGTTTCTCAAACCTCGTTCAGCAAATGTACAGCGCGCGGTGATATACATCTATCGTGTGAGCCGAGTACTTTCTGTATGGCATGCTGACATATTTCCAAAACCTATTCGAACAACCCCCCTTGTGCGAGGTGCTCCTATATTCGCGAATATATTCGTACTCACGGCAAAACACTGGGCGCCGTAACTCAGTAAACCGGCTCCAGGGCTAGGCGTTCAGAGGCAATGGTGGACCCACGAGGTCCAGGTTCGCAGTGCTGGGGACCCAGAGCAGTCACGGGAGCGGTTCGAACGGACCAACTGCCGGCGCCCGCGGCGGGGCTTCTGCGCCGGCAGTTGAGGACCCACGGGTGCGTTCATTCGAGTGCGTGCGTGAATCAAGACGTTGGCGCTGTCAGGGAGACGATTACCGCAACGGGTCCGACACAACGCCATCTCTTCACGTTGGCACTAGTGGTAACGAGCGCATCTCCAGGGAACGCCTGCATGGAACGTTGCAAAAAAGCCGATCTGTTTGGTTTCTTTCGCAGGGTGTGCGAAAAAAGCGAGGGATACTACAGTTATGAGGAATGTGGCATTGAATGACGGCTCGTAAGTACAGCGCCAAAAAGAGAACAATACTTGTCTGCTGCATAGTTTGATGTTAACCCAAAATAAACTCGGAGGTGCATGCCGCGTGTACAATGCTAATTTTTCCTTTAGTCATCATCTGTTCGTCGCTGTTCTGATCTTTGCTGTCCAAAATGAAATGTATTTAATGAAGCTGCTACATGATTTCAACGGCCACTATCGCTCCAACTAAGATTTCTGAAAGTATTTGGAACAAGAGCATGAGCCGTGCTGCACAGGTATTCAGTTCTCCAAATGATTCAGCAGGCTGCAGCGTTTTTAATGATTTCCATTCATAAGTCATGCCCCAAAGGCCCCATCTTTCTGGATCGTTGGCTACGTTCTTTCAAAAAGAACGTCCCCGTCTCGACGGCGACCAACGGCACGAACGATAACTCCAGTGCAAGGCGGCAGCCGCGGTCGTGCGCGTACCATGGCGGGTTCAAGATGACCCCCGACTTGTACATGTCGCACAGCAGCCTCTCGATGGGTATGGCGCCGATGAACTTCCGGAAGAACAGCTCCTCGATCGCCAGGGGAGACACGGTTCGGAGACAGGGCAGAGACAGCAGCAGCTTGCCGAAGCGGAACGGCTGTGACGGGTACGCCGTCTGGATGTACCGAGACAGCGTCAGCTGCGCCTGGTCCTGCAGGGCTGCCACGGCCCGGACGTCCCCCAGGCTGCGCGACTCGGACGTCTGGTCCTGGAAGGCTGCACGTGTGAACGGCAACAAGCAGCAGAAGGAAGTCAAACGGCAGGCTTTTGTTGAACGAGTCATACTATATGTGCGGCTACATAGACTAATAGGCGTATACACCGACTGGAAAATATCTGCCGTAAAAAAAAAAAAAAGAGGGGAAATGTTTCCTGGTAGAATATTACATACCCAACCCGTTCAGTTCAACTGGCACTTTAGCGGATATCATCGTTTATCACCAAGTATCAAGCGAAGGCGGGCTAGTTGGTGGTTGACAATGGAGTGCATATTGCAACCGCGCAAAACGACGAGGGACGAAGAGAGGAAAGCACAAGCGTCTTGTCCTGTGCTTTCCTCTCTTCGTCCCTCGTCGTTTTGCGCGGTTGCAATATGCACTTCATTATCACCAAGTATGCCTGATTGTGTATAGGTACAGTCTTTGTCAAAAGTAACCAGCCTGCATGGTTTGCTTCTAGCGCGTACAGTGGAGCCCTTACAGCTTCCCTGAAGCTGAAATGGTCGTTAAAGAGAAGGACTGGGGGTCTTCTTACCTTCCAACAACTTTTTATCTTTAGGAAAGCCTCAAAGGCTCCACTGTTCAAGCTAGAAGCAAATCATGCAGCCTGGTTACTTTTGACAAAGACTGTACATATGAAACGGATAACTAGGTTTCAGGAATGCTATAATGAATAACTACCTGTACGCCATGCATGTATGTAAAATGTCACTGGTGCGCTTAGCATGACCTTGCCAACGTGCTGTGCTGAATACGTACATGTTTTGAACAACAGGATCGCCTTGACACACGCGTATTCCGTAGCGTCCACTTGCATGTCCTTGAATTTAGAGATGATATCCTGGAAATTTCTTATCTCCGCCATCAGAGAAACCACGCGCTCCGACGTCGGTGGCTCCGAACCAAGGCCTGCGCACACGAGGAGGAAAACCGTTACTCTTCGGACAGAACGTGTCTGCACGCTTCATGACCGAAAAATATTTCCTCATAAAAAATGACATGGCTATCTGAACTGAGGTACTCAGACGCACAATGTACCCCGACCTTCTGCGCGGGCTGCCTGGACTTATTTCGCCGTCCAAAGCTGATAATCTGCGAGGTCTCCTTCCTACTAAGTATAGCCTAAACTCTTCCATATAAGCTTTGGGGCTACAGCCAAAAGTAGAAAAGTCAAGAAGGGACTCAAAGCTCCTTTTCGTCTCTTCCATTTTCTTTTAGATTTTGCAATGGAAACTCAGGGGGTTGGCTGTTTTCCACTGTAACAGTATCAGGTAAGGTACAGCCTTTGTCAAAAGTTGGGAGCACAGGGGGTTTGCTTCTGAAGCATACTGTCTGGTTCGTAATGCATCTCCAGCGCTCCAAATTTGCTGAAGGTAAGAAGATTTCTGGTCCTGCCGCCTCCAATAGGTAGTACTACCACGAATGCTACAGGAGTCCCACTGCGAGGCTTAGAAGCAAACCCCCTTGGCTCTATACTTTTGGCAAAGACGTGCACGTCTCCCCCATTCTTATATCGTTTGCTACTACTATGCTTATGTTTGCACCTGCGCTCCTCTCCGATGCTATTGGCATAAAATGTAATGCTGTTGTTCTTTCTTACCAGCTGCTGCCAGCAGTGGCGCCACCTCGAGGGGGAGAAAGAACTGGGCAGCCGAGAGAACAAACAGCTCCCGCCAACCTTCCTCCAAGAGGAGGAGCTGCGACGAGGAACAAAAAAAAAATAAAATGATGTCACGAATGCACAGTTAAATACAAGGTACAAACTATGCAGCCATTAATTAGAACTGTACGTGAATTCCGCCATCTGGACAAAAAAAAAAAAAAGGAGCACAGAGGAATGCAACATGGACGACGCAGCAAGCCGACAAAAGAACACGCAGCCGTTGGTGCGCCGGAATTGCTGTGCTTCCTGCAAACATGTAGCCACAATTTAGATGCCACAGGCAGGCACAGCGCCATTCAGGTGCTAGAGTCGCGGATTGGTATATATTTCCTATCCCAAAGCCGATTAGAAAACAATGCTAATCAATTTCTTTGCAATCCTTTTAGTGAAGAAATTATCTGCAGGGGACACCGTTACACCGGAAATTAAGATGTCTCCTTTTCAAGACAAAAAGAATATCATAATGAAGCATAGCTGTACACGCACACCAACTGATGGGTGTGAAAAATGTTGCATTAAGAGTTATTTGCCCATTCCACTGTCGGAAGCTGCAGGATGTATTTTACAGAGCATCTCGTAACGTTATACTTATCGCCTTGAATCTTGCATTGCTGACTACTGCTACGTCGCAAAAACATCGAATAAAACTCGTGAATGATGATCATTCTAATGAATCATCAATGGTAAATTTATACGCCTAGGGGTAAAAAGGAAGCTAGGGACTAGGCTCTTTCCGTTGTTCAATAGTCGGCAACGCGAGGCATCCTTTCTTTATTTTTTCCGTACCGAAGCCATATCACGGAACGCTTGAACACGATATGGTTCTTTTCGCCAACTTCAGACAAAATCAATCACCTCAGGTAACAAGCGCGGTATTTTTCGCTTCGTATTTTAGCACTCAGTTTCAGCGGCGAGCGATTGGAAGCAGAGAAGCCGGGCTTGGTCGCAGGCGTGGCAGCAGTCCGATCGATACTTTCTCCGCGATGTCTTACAGCGGTACGCCAGGCAGGGAAAAAAAAAGCACAAATGGCAGACAAGCCCCTCCCACCTGATCTCTCACTGGCAGCACGGTGAGGGCGGTGACTGTCTTCATCCACTTGACGTTCATGAAGAGCAGTTGGGCGGCCGACTCGCAGATTGCGTCCGGGAACACGGCCAAGATCTCGTGCGGGTACTGCGCATGCGCGAGTTGCCGTCCTAAGCACAGCAGGTACGCGAAAATGACGAGCACGCAGCAAAGCAAAGCTTCTAAGTTTTTTTGCCTTATAGATACAGCAATGTGGTCGTTGGCTGGCTAACTCCATTAGCGTGTACAGTCGCCAAAGACTGATTACGCTAATAACAGTGAAAATAGGAGTGAGCGCATATCTTTCGCCTGCTACGCAAAATTCGCCACCTTCCCTTCTTTTTCTAATCTCCTTCATTGGTAAATCGCATAATTTTGTCCGAACAGCAGCAGTTTCCGTTAAGGGTGTCACCGTTTCCACCTGGACTGTGGAAGGCGACGCCAACTGGCGTATACAGAAGCGCCGACCTCAGCTGCATTGCAGCCCAAAAGAACTATATTACAGCAAAAGTGAATCTCATGTGCACGTGTTATCGTGTTTGGTTGCAGCGACCATCGCGGCTTCCCAGGTGCTTTCGCATGTACTTATCGGTTACGTCGCCTCTCGAGCTGATCAAGAAGAAACAGCGGAGCTCAAACAGCTTTCTTCACTCTTCAGCGTGAGCATATACTACGCGACCAAATACAGGTTCACATCGACGGCCCCAGTGAAATCAACATGATCCTTATCGCCGGCGTCCGGTCAATCCGGCAAGAAGCCGTTAAGAATTCAGGGCACGTGATGTATATGGCATCGTCGACACCATCATCCCATCGCGTTTTTTTATTATTATTATTACAGCATCGTGGTTTAAAACAGAACAGACCAGTGGCGACTTTTGAGACTCTTGGATCGCATATGCATGAATATGCCGATGAGCCGTGGTCCCGGGGTCTATGGAGGCGAAACGCAAAAGGCGCCCGTGTGCTGTGCGATGTCAGTGCACGCTAAAGATCCCCAGGTGGTCGAAATTATTCCGGAGACCTCCACTACAGCACCTCCTTTTCTCTTTCTTCTTTCACTCCCACCTTCACGGTGAAGTTGAGGTGCCCACCGAGAAGTGGGACATTTAGTGCGCCATTTCCTTTCTTCAAAAGCAATACATTTATTCGACTTTAGTTTGGCGTACGCAGTATAACCGGTGAATAGTTTTTGGTCTGATGATTAGCCGTTTCGTGATTTTTCTAACCTGAAATGAAAATCCTGCAATTGCGCAAGCTGACTTCTGGGCCGCGAAACCACTCAACTCGTCCAACGAATTACCCATGACCACCTGCAGTCGTTCTCGTTCTTTACCTTGGGTGTTGGGTGGCACAGTCCCGCTCCGGGAATCGGCCTCAGCGCGGGCGCCGTGTACAACACTGCAGCCGCAGCGGCGCACGCGGCTTCGGGAGTCGCTCCCGCGGAGCCCAGGAACGCCGGATGCAAGGCGGTGAAGGGGCTGCCAGCTCCCGCAGCGGCACCGGCGGCGCCAGCGCCCAGAACGCCGCCCGCCCCGCCAGGTGTCAGTGCGGCCGAGGGACCCGGGGGCACGAGGCCTGCGGGCCGCAGTCCGCCTTCCTTTAGATACAATGCCACCTGTCGGCGAAGCGTCGAGTTGCGAGGACCGCGCTCGTGTTGTACGGCTGCGTGAGAGAAGGCGAGATGGCCGTGAAGACTATAGCTCTCACTCTGCCCTGCTGCAAGCCAACGTCGCTGAGCTGTTGTATCACCCAAAATATCGTTGGCTTGGCCGCTGTGAACTTGAACACATAGAGCTGACACTACATCAAATGACCTGTGATTGCATCTGAACATAGTAGACGCCGTTTTGCGTTTTGTTCTCAATCGGATAATTCATCCCGACTGAAGTTTCTCGGTTCAGATATAGCCGAGTACCACGCGCTACTCTTCCATTGGCCAAGCTAATTTAATATATGTATATATGTACGCAGTTTTAAAAAGCTCAGTGCTATCTTATAATCGCAGTCGAAGGTTTTACTATTTGCACGTCGCTGTTTTTGGCTAATTGATCAAACTAGAAAGGGGGAGTGGGACAGTAGCGGTGGCCTAGTCGTTTGAGCATCCGCCTCACATGCTGGAGGTGCTGGGTTCGATCCCCAGTGCCGCCGGGTACCCACCGGTGATACAATGGGTGCAAGCTTTCCCCTGCCTGGTGAAATGCGTAGGAAACGGGTGAAATGCTTGGAAAATGGGTCTTTGACCCCACCTTGAGAAGGCAACAATACCTTGTGCCATGTCGCTGTTTGGCCACTGATGCCCTTGCGCAATAACAATCCATCGCCATCATCATAGTGAGGAGGAGCAAATATAATTTAGCACGTTATGCAATGCACAGTAGAAAGGTGATCGTTCAGCACGACGTAATAGCCGGCACCGAGCAAAGGGAAACGAACCGGGGACAGTAGGGACTCAGATGGGAAGTTCGTATGGGGGATGTTCGCTGGGATACGCTGGCCGCGGCGGGAAGCATGGAAAGGCCTGATCGGACGTCAACTAGGGAGGACTTTGTCCCGTTGTGTACTCAACCTTTCTGGTGACGGTGATCAAATGAGTGCCACATCCCCGCACCAACAATCATTCGTTGGCGATACCAGTTCTTGCTCCCACGCAACGACCTCGTCTTCTTCTCACCTTCTCTGTTCATGCCTGCCTCGAGGCACTTGCGCAGACGGCAGGCGCGACACTGGTTGCGGTGTGTCTTGTCCACTGGGCACCCGTTGGCAGCCGCGCCCCGTGCCTTGCACACGTACTGTCGGTTGCGACGGATGGAACGCTGCACGGGTCAACGAAGGAGGGAGCCATGTTTGTTTTTGTTTGTTTTTTTCTGAACTCCGCGTACGCTTGCGTATTCGGAACAACAGTGCCGCCGTACACAGCAGCACTGGGCTTTTCTATAAGTTCGTAGGAATGACTCAAACATAATGTTAGATATCACGAACAGTTGCCAGCAATCTTTAGAGCTCCTCATGCAACGACGACAAATTGTGCATTGATAACGGACATGACGTGACCATTTTTTCACGCTCACACAGACAATCCTTTTTTATTAGTTATTATTATTATTATTCATATGCACCTGCAGTCAAAGCACGCAGGTGCACTTGGACGGAATCACACAGCAAAAAAGAATGAATGACTGGCACGAATAATGAAGAGGGTGATAAGGAGGAAGACGACCGGTGCACTGCCATAAAGGGGACAGAATTGAGGAAGAGAGGGGGCGGGTAAATCGGTGATCTCAATTAGAAAGATTCCTATTGTGCCTGCTAATGAAGCGTGCTTGTATCATGACTCTTCCGTTTTCTCTTTCGTTCGTCTTGAACGGAAAAATTTGAAGTAGCTCTGGGCCAATAAATTACCGCTTTGTAATGACAAAGACACTATATACTTTAAATGAAAACGCAGCAGCTTCTATACGCCACAGAAAATGCGAGAAAATGAAATACAGGCGTCCTTATAACCTTCCCACTCTTCGCAAGCAAACCGGGATATGTCGACACATTTTTTGGGTCGCGAAACTCGGAGGCTGTAGGCTAAATCTACATTCCCTTCAAAACGGCGATCACGGTGTCATTGTCAGTTCACATGTCAAGTGTTTGAACCAAGTGGCGGAAAAATGTCTCTTTATGGTATTTTCTCACCGATAGATGCGTCTTTTTGCTGTAGAACAAGCAACAACATACTCAGAAAAGCAACACAAAGTGAACAAGACAAAGGCAGCCTCAGAGTGCTAGCCAAAGTTCCGACAATAAGACTTGTTTTCGTCTGGGCCCAGGCGAAAACAAGTCCTCTTGTCAAAACGTTGGCTGAGCGCTGCGAGGCTCCTCCCTCCATTGTTCCCTTTTTGTATTCAAGAAGCCCGCCCTGCTGTTCTCTCTCTCTCTTTTATGTAGTCAGAAAGAGACATAGAGTCGAATTTTACTCAGCACTAAACTTCAACTGAGTTGTTCTAGGGACTCTCTTAGCGCATGCGGATGCAGAGTTCTAAGAAAAATGCTCACCTTGAAGAATCCCGCACACCTGTAAAAAAGAAAGAACAGCGAATGTCAGCCACGTAACGACCGGCCGCGCAAGAAACACGGCAATTTACAATTTACGAAGTATATACGCTCGTAAGATACGAAGACCTGTTCTGGAGATGATCATCAACGAGTGCGGCAAACTCCTCTGGTAGCCATTGTAACTATGTATGCATGAATTCATGGGTTCCACAAAAAGGGCTTGTTCCCAAAAGGTAAAGTGCAAGCGGTTGTTGAAATGCGATGCCGTTAGTTGGACACTCAATGCGCACAGACCACAATATGTTTACAGACGATCAAGATGTGTTTCATCTCTCACTTGAATGCTGCAGCATTCATGCTAGTGGCAAAACAAAAGTTGAGCGTTATCAGTATAGACACGAAAGGTTTAACTCTATGCTAAGCTCAGGATAATACATACCGTGTAAATAAGCTACACAACTGTTGGAACACGGTGCATAATTTAATAACCCCATCACCAGCGTAACATAACAAAAAAAAAGACTTTCACCGTGTTCAGTACTGATATTATTTCAGCTCTAAGCGTCGTTCAATTGAATTAGCTCTCGCCGTAGACGGGAGTTTGATCAAACAGCAGGCTGTGCTTGAAGCACGTAGTAATACCATTTACATGCATTTATATATGCACAAGTTTCAGCCCGTCTCATTCACAAAAGAGGACATGCTGCCTATATTACCTGCCACGCTGACGCTATCCGGTCATGTATACATAAGTGGTTCTTTCGCATTCAACCGGGAGAACAAAATTAGAAAGAAAAAAAATAAACTACCCGGTACACCATCGACTTTAAGCGCCACCGCGACAGCCGACAATGACGCCGCGCCATATGTCACTCGCAGTCGCCGTCACCAGGCGCCAGCTAAAATGGTCCCCTTCGCCACCCCAACCGCCTTTCCACCCCCTTTCCCCATTCACGCTCTCTCTTCTTCCCCGGCGAATGACCCAGCGAGGGCGACGCGGGTATTATTATGCCAAGCTGCGCAATTATGCCAATCCCGTTCACCCCCTACAGCCAGCAGCGCTCCGGGGTGCAGGCTGTTTCCGGATAAATCGGTGCAGTTGATGTATACGCCGAAGCGTTCTGCAGGCAGTGAAAACATACAACGCTCGTCTCATCGTTCCTGTTGTGTCCAGCAGCGGTGCCTCTAAGCGAGGCAAAGCGACCAGACAATGTGTATATCTGTAGTGGCGGAACACGCGATGGTATCGACAGCTTTAAGCTCCACGAAATGACCTGCTGCTGCACATAACTATTTACCAAAGGCTTGTTTCTTTACGCACGCGGCTCCGCTGAACCTGACGGGAAATGGCTGCACAAAAACGCACCCGCCTCCGCCGGCTTAGCTCCTAGCGCACTCAAGCGCTCCGCTGGTGAAAACGACCCCGTCTTTGATACAATACCGAAAGATTCTCAACTCCGATGGAAGGAACGAAAAACATAAATGAAGCAACAAGGATCGCCGCGTAAAAGTGGGTTATATAGTAGGTAGCATTCAGGAATATACTGTAGCCATGTGGGTTACGTATAAGCGCAGCTGGAGTTTCCGCGCATGTATCGCTTAGTGCAAGCTGCTCCCTCACCACCCGCGGTGAGCTCGCGCTCTTTACGCCACTTCGTTCGCTTGCTTCGTGGCCTTTGAGGTGACGCGCCCCTGCTCGATTATATAGATGGGCAGTTTTCAGGCCGCCTAGGCGCCTCGCCCGATGGCGACAAAGGAGAACTCGCACTAGCGCTGTAAACGATATCAGCCAGCTCTCTGGAGTACAGGACACCCGTCGTGAACACTTAGGATCTCTACTCTCGTCCCTACGTCGCGTGTTTAATATGTAAATAGTAGTCGAAAATGGTTTGGTTGTGCATGCATTAAGAATGGCCACTATTTCTACAGCGTCGTATGCTCTTTAATTGTAAGCCCCAATCAGAAATGCTAAAGCAGGCTCAATAGAAAGACAACACGTGCACAGCGTTTGTCCTCGTACAATGCAAGAGTTTATATGTACTTTGCTTTCAGTATGTTTTTACGATTAAAAAAAACGGCCTGCATTTAACAGAGTGCGTCTCTAGCGTTTACCGCGAGTCCAATGCTTTGTTTGTATGCAGTGGTAAGCGGTAAAAAAAGGGCTGGCTTTTTGCGTACTGTATAAAATGTGCGGATCGCCCTCCTTCGTAATAAAAGTTTTTAGTTCAGCGCCCTGTGTGTCTCCTCCTTCATTCGTCCCTCGTCTGTCAGCGCTATAATGCTGATAAAAAAGGAGGCCTACTATCATGCAATCGTGGTCAGAGAAATCGAAACTATGCGGCAAAAATGAGAGCACGAAATAAGGCAGGCAGCAATTGACGGAGGTGGAATAAGAACGCGCTTACATCGCACTGATTACAAGAGAGTTCACGCCTTGCATCGGGCACGTAGCCAGAATTTTTTTCAGGAGGAGCCCGAATGCAATTTTTTGCGTATCGATGCTGAGGCGGGGCTGACCAATAATCTGGGATGGTTCTGAGGAGATTTTAGAAACCTACAACCAGGATTGCGGGATCCTGTATCCAACTTTATTCGCCGAAGAACGCACTGACAGCGCTATACTGAGCACGATGTGTTGGATTTTCTTCTCGGCCTTTTTGCTGTGAATCTCTCTCTCCCAGCAATCCACATGCGAAAGTACATGTTCGCCATATTCGTGGTCAACCTCCATTGGCTTTCCTTCACCTGTCTTTCCCCATCCCTCTTCCATCTGAAATATCCGAACTTTGTCGGGTTTCCGAATATTTCTATCATCACCATCGTCGTTATGTATTAAGACGTTCACTGTAGGGCAAAAGCCTTCCTCACTGATCTCTAATTTACGCTGTGCTCTGAGTACTGTGCAGAGGTTTCAATTTTCAAGCTTTCTCTCTTCAGCGGTCTGAACTTCCCAAGGGAAGGCTCCCTCTGAGGCGTCACAACGCACTGGCAATGCTTTCAGTGCCTATTAAGCAGTCTTGAAGAACGGCGTGTGTTCATATATTTGCCGAGTCTCGTCTGCTTGCTGGATCGTGTACAAAGTTGTGCGTGCTCTGAAGCTGGACAAGCGAAAGAGAGGGTATTCGGGGTTATCATGCATGGAAGGAGGAAATAAAGGGAAAAGGGCTGTCGCCCTCCTCAACCTGGCAAAGCCACGTTTAGGTTTGGTTTGGTTTATCTGTGTGTAACGTCCCAAACCGACTTAGGCTATGAAAGACGCCGTAGTGGAGGGCTCCGGATAATTTCGACCACCTGGCACTGACGTCGCACAGTACACGAGCCTCTAAAATTTCGACTCCATCGAAATTCGACCACCGCGACCGGGATCGAACACGCGTCTTTCGGGTCAGCAGTCGAGCGCCATAACCAGTGAGCCACCGCGGCGGCAAAGCCACGTTTAGGAGGGCGACAGTGGCGCCTCTTCCTGTCCACAAATATCAACAAACGCTCCGCGTATTCAAGCGTTCCCCCCACAGTTCCCCGTCCTCTCTCGATTTCTGAAAGGCGGGGTGCAGCGCCTATTATGCCCTGCTGCGGTGGCGTGACCGCTCTCCGCTTGCCTTGCGCTTTTGCCTCGATCGCCCTCGCTCGAATCACGGGCCGGCGACAGCCAGGCAGGGGACAAAAGGTAGGCCGCCCCAACCACGGCAGTGTAGACGGAGAGGGGGCGCCATAATCTTACCCATGCCTTTAAGTTTGCCTGCTCTGATCCTGAAGACCTTGTGAAACCAACACGGAGCGGAGGGTCTAAAAGGCAAATAGCTCGCTTCTCAATTCCGCTGTTTGTTCCAGTTGTGTATAACAATGTCATGCTATGTAAATGCCTTTTTGAGAGCAATCGTTTATTTATTTTTCTGCCGTTTTCTCTACATATACCTGATTTCTTCTAGTTCGATGTAATCGTTTGCTAAGGCGTTGTGTAACATGCGCGGTTATACCCATCGAAGAACACTTAGCTCATGAAGGTGACGTTTCTGGTTAGTGACATTAAACGACGTGCAGTGGGCTCGCCTAGCCACACTCATGTGACTGCGCGTGACCATGAGGTGTCGGGTAAACTGATATACGTATCCACTAACACGTCTCCGGTATGCTAAATACGTCTATTAGAGGCTTTTAGCATATACGGATAGATATTAGACTATATATACCGCTCTTCCCGAAGCCTCCTGCGCCAGCGCAGTGACATGGTTGGGGCCAGGCGGTGCCTGACTACGCAAGCGCAGCCGGTGTGCGGTAAACCGGTATATATCAACGCTAATATGTATCTGCTGTGCTAATCAAAGCCTCTTTTAAATGCTCTTTAAAACTGTACGACCCGCCGAGGCGGCTCAGTTGCTTTGGCGTTCGGCTGCTGCTGCCAAGGTCACGGGATGGAATCCCTGTCGCGACGTCCGCACTTCGATGGAAGCGAGATGCAAAAACACCCATGCACTGTACGATGTCTGCGCATGTTAACAAAAACAAGGTGGCCAGAATTAACTCGGGGACTTACACTACGGCGTCCCTCATAGCCCATGCGTCGCTTCGGGGTGGTTAACCTGACATACCACATTTAATACCATACGCTCTCACACACACACACACACACACACAAAAGGAAGTTGCGCTTCATGATCCAAAAGCTTTTGGTTGGAGGAGGTGATAGCACCGGGGCTGATCCATTATCCCTAGTTCAGGTGTGTAGAATTATTACTGCCCCAATGAATTTTACCCATGAAGCATACAAGCAAGCAGTACAGGATAGGCTGTAACATGGGAACAAACGCACCAAGGCCACAATGCACACGCGTAATAGGCAAGAGAACACAGAGAGCCAAGGGCAAGACTTGCTGAGGATATAAGACCCCCTTGAATGCGCTTCGAGTGGACACATGAAGCCGTAGACTCACCCATCGCAAGCGAAGATGCCGTAGTGTTTTCCGGACGAGTGGTCCAGGCACACCTTGCAAGGAATATCCAGCAGGATGCGACCTGCGTGTTCAAAAACGGACGTTAAAGTTGAACGTTATTAAAATTCAACTTTTAAATAGCTCGAGTCAAGTTAGGGTCCTGTCTCCTGGAATTTCCAGGAGTGGGTTAGCGTTGCGAAGAAGAAACAGGCGTGTACTGACAAACCCAATGTTATTAATAATCCTCTTTAATTCTTTGCATTCAATAAAAACTTCACCGTAAAGCATGACACGCTCTTGAAAAAGCCACGACGTTTTCGTCCTATAACAAGGGACATAAGTTCAGACAGTGACAGGCACGATTTGTAGCTTTCGTAGTTTCCCTCAGCTCATCTCACCTACATTTTCTTTGTTCCAGCGCCAGAACAAGTTAACGCTGTTCTGGGGACCTTTAACGTCGGGCGTGCACCGGTGACTGTTCACGGGACGGAAACGGCCAGGTGTACACTCAGCCTCCACACGAACTGACACCTAGACATCCTTCCTACCAAACGCACGAACTATTCCTGTAACACCAAGCTCTCCCTTTTGTGTAAGCATAAAGCTACGTTTATTTTTCTGTTTTTCTTGTTTGTTTGTTTGTTTGTTTGTTTGTTTGTTTGTTTGTTTGTTTGTTTGTTTGTTTGTTTGTTTGTTTGTTTGTTTGTTTGTTTGTTTGTTTGGCGCAGCACATCTTCAGACGCAATCACGACATCCGAACCACTTTGCCTGTGAACGAAAGCGTCTACTATGGGTGAAATTCGAATCTTCTGCTCCACGGCGTTCCGTTAGGAGCAGGGGAAAAAAAACGCTGTATATCGAAGAAAAACTGCGTTCTACCTTTATTTAGTTCGAGGATGTAGCAACCTTCTCTGACAGCAGCTCGTACACGCGTGACCTATATACTCATTCCTTCCATTTCGCTTTTTATCACTCGTCAACCTGGCAGCCGTGCGGGTTTCCGTGCTCACAAAAGGAGGGAAAAACATTTGAAACGAACTTTCATTTTCGAACGTTATGTATATAATGCTACCGCCACGTGTCGGCTCCATGCACACAGCAACCATGCAAGAAAGCTGCCTACGCGGTTTATTTATTTCCCTCGTTCCTCACGCGGCACGACTTTCTATCTGGAAACCATGAAAGCCCGGAGTCAGAACAGGTTTCCGTGCGCTTTCTTGCTTTTCATGCTATCTTATACACGCGTTCGCAGGTCCGTAGGTTAACTGCGTAAGGTCTCAGGTTTACATTTCTGTATGACCCGCTATGTGCAAGTTGCGCGAGATACACCCCGTTCGGAAGTCTTTTGGCATATAGCATCAACTGCGGGGCCTTTTCCTCGACTTTCTGTGGCACAGAAAAAGCAGAAAAAAAACATCTCGCGTGAGATAGTTTCCGAGGGTGTTTTCTCCTCGAAGACGGTCGGTGAGGCGTTTGATTTTGAGCTCCCTTTCCTGCGTCGCTCCTGAAAGGTGCGTCCCTCGATAGAGGCATGTTTATTACTATACGTCAAGCCTATATTCCCCATTTACGACGCGACTTCGGTGCCTGCCTTCTCACTATTTCGATGTTTTCTTTCTTTTTGGTGAAACGAACGGTGAAGTAACGCAATACCACAACCACCACCACCGTATGCGTGACGCCTTAGGAAGCCTTTCTCGTTTATTTGCAACGCGGAAAGACAGACGTATAGCTGCGCCAGGAAGCCGTGAGGTCAGTTTTTTTTTCTTTTCGGCAACATGTTATGTTCACTCACGATTCTTTCATTCCCTCGCGCGACGCACGACGTTCGCCATTTTGATTGCCGCGCGCGGCTTTTGCAGCTGCTTTTAAAATGTCTGAGTACCTCTCGAAAAGCATCTTTCTCAAATGGAGGCTGTCTCTATGATTGAGACCTGTGATGCCTGTGATCATTTCCGGTGTTTGGTTTTTTATATATACTTCACAGTAACTCTTCAGTCTCCTTCACATGCACGGAACTCAGTCGCACTCTGAAGTAATCGAAAATAGGAAAACGATGTGAATGTTTGCCCTGAAGAGCGCATGTATTTCAGGCGTATACTAATCATGAACAAGAAGGATAACACTTTTGTTACGTAGGAAGAATTGGAGACGAAAAGATAAGAGGGCAAATTCGTAGGCAATTTGGTTGTACACAGTGCAAATAAGACGTGCGCTGGACGCGCGAGCAGTAACATGGGACGGGACGGATTAGAATCGGCAAAAAAAGAAGCGTACCCATATTTCCTCTTTCCTGCATCCTGTCCTGTCTTCCCGTGCGGCAACTTTTCACAGAGAACAACACAGGCTTCTGTTTCTGGGCGAGCTGGTTCATGATCCAAGAGACACGTAGTATACAGCCAACAAATATACTCTGCACAGGGATGAACACACGTGCATGAGGCTAATTAACACCTGAAACTTATCTGTTGTTGTTGTTGTGACTGAGAGAAGGATGAAAAGGAAATTGCACGGGCCTGCTACTGGCTCAAGCCGAGCCACCACCGCTGCCTCGTGCAGATAGAGGAGAGTCAAAAGATCAGAGGAAAGAGAAAAATGAAAGAAAAGACGCGCGTCGCAGCAACAACTGCGTACGCCGGAACAGACGCTGCTCAAAAAACAGATAAGCGGCCGAAGCCGCGCTCGCCGAAGCGAGAAACTTATCTGAAGCAGACAAACGCCTATGTAGTACATAGTGGGGACGAGGGAAAGGATTGTGACAAGGCAGCGTACCTTCCCCACTGTTTCCCTCCTCTCCCTCATCCTCACTATATTCGTGCTTTTCTGCTTGAATAGAGTTCAGTTTTAAACCAGCCTCGTGTATACGTTCGTTCTTCCCTGTGCAGAGTCCATTTGTTGGCTGTAATTCTATTCAATGCGAATTAAAGACAAAACCGGAGCGTGCTGGAAATGGACTGGTCACGATGCCTCCAGTAGCGTGGAGATTCACTTTTTCTTCCCGCGCGATTCGCAAATTGTGTAGCGAAGAATCATCATAAGCTATATTAGAATGCCCGGCCATCGAATCCTCATGACCGATCGCTATAGTTTAGCACTATGTGTTAGCGCACTAATGAAGTTAAGCTATGTTTTCACTTTCTCTGCTACCCCAAGCGCCCCGCCGCGGTGGCTCAGTGGTTACGGCGCTCGGCTGCTGACCCGAAAGACGCGGGTTCGATCCCGGCCGCGGAGGCCGAATTTCGATGAAGGCGGAATTCTAGACGCCCGTGTACTGTGCGATGTCAGTGCACGTTAAAGAACCCCAGGTGGTCGAAATTTCCGGAGCCCCTCACTACGGCGTCCCTCATAGCCTGAGTTGCTTCGGGACGTTAAACCACAACAAACCAATCTCCTACCCCAAGCGGCCGTTTGCGTGCTCCTGCTGACGCGCTGTAGTAAGGCAACCTCTTTAAGAACAGTCAAAGGACACGAGTATTTCATCCCGCTCACTTTCTTTTGTTTTCTTTTTGGTTCACAACGCTGCACGAGCAAAACTTTTGAACGAGTTCAGTCTGCTGCGGAAGTGCTTCTTCGAACAGTAACAAAAAAAAAAGACAAAAATACCAATACAAGAAAAAGATGGCAGCGTGTCTTTTCCTGTCTTTGTACGAACCGTGCCTTTTTCCACCTTGAATGAAAGGCCCCACGCACGCCTGCCAGGCGTGATGAGGCGCCGTAAATCAGGAGCCGTTTGTCGGGAGGGAATTCACCCTCCCGACCCGTTTAGCGCCGGACGAATACCTCTCGCTTTGCGCACGACCGTGCGGAGAAGAGCCTCGGCGGCGTCCTGCGGGTCGGGTCGCCTTTGCGTGGCTAATTGACCAGGCGTACGCGCCTTTTTGGGGGCCCCCGCAGCTGCTGCCACTGCGGGCGAAAAGGGGGACCTTCTTTACACCGGACTTCACGCGGTGGCAAGTTCAGCCGCAACTGGCTTCATTCGTTCCTCGCTCCAAGGTCGGGACGAGCACGGCGCCCGAGAAAGCGGCGCCACGCGCGGGTGTAGTGGCGTATTTACGAAGCCTTTCGTTCATTGCGCGCAGCTCGTGGGTACCCAACGAGAACCCTCAATAGCGTCACCGTGGTCGAGGGTGAAATTATTAATGCTTGTTTGTTTATTTATTGGGGTTTAACGCCCCAAAGTGACTCGGGCTATGAGGGACGCCGTAGTGAAGGGCTCCGGAAATTTCGACCACCTGGGGTTCTTTAACGTGCACTGACATCGCACAGCACACAGGCCTCTAGAACTTCGCCTCCATCTAAATTCAACCACCAAAGCGGGGATCGAACCCGCGCCTTTCGCGTCAGCAGCCGAGCGCCGTAACCACTGAGCCACCGCGGCGGGGCAATTATTAATGCGAGAGTGCGAGAGCATTGTATGGGTCTGTCGCGTCTTCAAAAAGTGTCCGCACATTTTGTCAACACGATTACATCGTTCTCTGATGATAAATGCGAGAATGTGTGATATTGACAGATAGTGTGTGATAAAATGTTGCCGTGGAAAAAATTTGGTTGATGAGATGTCATTAGGGAAACAATTAAACACGAAAAAGCGGGAAAAAGTACACTCAGACGTCAAATTAGCCATGGACGACAATATAGTACATGGTTGTCAGAACGTCGTTATAATATGTGGACGTTTTGCTTTCGCATTGCTCCAGTGCGGGTCGCCGCAGTGATCTCAATGTTTTTAGCATGTGCGGTGTATGCAACGTCCCGAACCTGCATGCACTAGGGGCTATGAGAGGTCTATACTGGAAGGCTCCGGATTAACTTCGATCGGCAGGGGTTCTTCTATAAAGTGCACTGACGTCGTACAGTGCACTGCCATTTTTTTTTTTTTTGTATATATAGCCTTAGTCGAAATGCGGAAGACATTCGATCCTGTTATCTCAAGCAATGAAACGCTGGCCTTGGTTTCGTAGTTTTATATCCGCAGCTGTCTGTTTATGAGGCACCATAGAAGGTAAAAACAGGAAAGTACGAGCTAGTTGGTGAGCACACTTCTTAGCGTTCAGTTGGTGCAACACGGAAAGAGAAAAAAAATTCGAAGAAAAAAAGAAAACAATAGTCTCGTCGCGTGTTTCTTCCTTCTGGTCATTCATATACACTGCTACACTTTTTTTTTTAAATCATTCTAGTCGAGCGCTCCCTTGGCGCCGACGCTGAATCCTCCGCTTTGATGAGCGCTGTTTCATTCAGAAGCCACTCTCTCTCTGTCTCCTCACCATTCCAAGCGAGTTACAGCGGCACAGGCTGACCAGCTGTCCAGTGGCTCTAATGCCGTTCGCGGCGGCGGCGACTGATTGAGGGCTTCAATCGGCCCGTATTGGCACGTCACGAGGAGTCAGGGTTCCCTCGAAGCGCGCTCACGCCACCGCATTCATCAGTCCAGCGCGGTTCGGCCGCAGCGTCGCGACTCGTGAGCGGCGTAGGCAAGTCGTCCGTCAGCGCGGATTGTCTGTCTCAGGGCGTGGACTCCCAATCGAGTTGATCGCGAGCAGGCCGTAAACGAAAGAGCTACGCCCAGTCTTCTGGCCTCGACGGAACGACTACGTCGGTCGTGATCGTTAATTAGGTTAAAGTAATGCGTGAACCAAGATGCCAACACAAAAAGAAGATAGGCACGCCTTGTCTTGTACAAGACATGAGATGTCTATTCGCAACTTATTTTATCGCCATGTGCGGCGCAGCACATATCCAAGCGTGTGCGAAAGGCAGTGCGGACGGGACATGTAAAAAAAGCAGAAAAAATTTAAGGATGGGTGGAAGGGGGCGGGGGGGGGGGGGGGGGGGGGCACTTTTACGATCTAAAGTGCGCGATGCGAAAGCCTTTTCGCGCCTTTTTTCTGCCTCTGTTGCTGATTACACGCTGTTTGCGAATGAAATACTACGATTCTGTTGCCACTTCTTATCATTCTACGAATGCATTTGGCTGCATCATTCTACTGATGTTTCTTCGCTGAATTCCATCACGTGTGGCTCGAAGTTGACAAGCGCCAAGCGCATGTGCACTAGGAACCGCCGATGACGTCACCAGTCTGATTGACAGCTATAGTGTGACAGAATTTTGGCCGACAGTATGAGCCATTAAAGGCTTTCGCCTTAATAAATTACGGATCACACAAATGCAGAAAACAGCCTGATCACTATACTGATGGCGCTAAAGTATTCCTTCTTTTTTGTTTTTCACATCTGTGTACAAAGGCAGCAAAGTTCGTTTTACAGTCAGCAGCCGTCGATAAATATAGGCCTATTTTTTTTTATGCCTCGAGAAATGAATACATTCCTCTCGCGGTATATCTCCTTCCGCTTCACAAGAGCTTCACTTCCGTTTGCTGCGTTCCTCAATGCTGCGTGACATTCAGTGTATACATATATTGGTGAGAGTGCGTTCCGCTTGTTTCACGGTTCTTGACGACAACAAAGACCCGCTGAAGCAACAAAACCGCGCATGCGCAAATAGCACGCGCCACGCTTTTCCCAGCTCCCGTAACCTGCCCAGCCATGGCAGCTCCGGCCCCGATTCTCACGCGTTCCCCGCCCTCCGTGGCCATCGCTAAACGGTTCCGGTCCATGAAAGCCAGCGTCGCCATCGTGCGTGCGCTCTGGTCGTAGCGCCGAGGTTCTGACCCCCAGCAGTGCTTCCTATATGTGCATGCATGATGCCCCCTCCACACACGCATCTTCATTTCGGGCACCTCACCGCCGCGGAGTCGCCATCGCACGTGCCCCGCCGACAGCAGCTGCGGGTGACTGCGCCCTCCCGCCTCCTGGCAACACACGCACTGGTCCCGTCAAATTACGCGAATCGACGCCATACACACCCGGCTCATTCTGGACGCTGCCGGCAACGCGCACCCCCTCTGCTATCGTCACGAAAAGACCCGGGCGGAGAGCGAGCATGGGATAGAGGGAGAAGGAACCCTGACAAATATGCCAGCAGAGGTGATGGCAATTAATGACGCTTTCCTGACTGGAAAGATGCTGATCAGAAATTACACATATATATGTGTGTATATATAGCAGACAAGGGAAGGGAAATGAGGGGCTTGTTATACATTTAAGAGAAGCCAACAGCCACAGAAAACATGGGAACACAGGGGTTTTTTGTATTTATTTATTTTGTGGAGTTTATCAGTGGAGAATATTAGTGAATATGTTATCGCTTAAAGATAATTGATTAAAAGCAGAAGAAAAAACAATCCCATGCTGCCAGTGGGAACGGAACCCACGACACACACACACACACACACGCACGCACGCACACACACACACACATATTCAGCGCTTAATATGGCTAAAACGTATTAACTAGTGGGCGGGTTAACTATTATTGAATAGTCAGGTTTTTAACTGTCACTGTTCGGGTCTTTAATTAATGACACGCGCATAGCGCACCTTAAGTAACGTGAATATCAGTTCATAGAATTTCGAAAATGCGGTCATCCTCGACGCTGTGGCCGAACAAATTTTGGCCACATCGCGCCAAAATGCATGCGCTTTCGAGAAGCTTGCAGGCAAAGCAACCTCTCCAGTGCACCTAACTCACGGAAATAGCTAAAATTTGTTAGCCCGCAGCGCCTAGCGTGTCCTCATTTTCGAAATTCTAAAAACTAATATGGATATTACGTACGGTGGGATATATGCCTGTCGGCTCCTCATCGATCGAGATAGGATGTGAAGCTTTCTGGTGAAGCCCACAGCACGATGCAATTGCAGACCGACTTGGTGATGATGTCAAGTTCACGTGACAACCGCCTATGGAGTGTGAAAGACAGGAAAACAGCTATACAGTTGCACAGTGCGTGTCATGAGCGTATGCGTGCGAGCATGCGCAAAGGGATGAATGGCTACTACCGCGTATTCCTTTTTTGGACAGAGCGAAATGCAGTATAGCGAGGCCTCCGACAACTTTGATTTCGGGTTTCAGCACACTTTTACGGAGATCCATTAACTGAACTGAGAGAACAGTGGCGCCACGATGACAGCACAAGAAAGAACGACAGCAGTATGCGCATGTGTCGCTCTTCCTCTTGTGCTGTCGTAGTTGCGCCGCCGTTGTCTCGCTTCAGAATTCGATGAGCTTAAAGAAATGAAATGCCTGATACTTGCTGGTAAATCATGCGAAGTGCTATCATTGAGATGGTGATGTAATCTCCGAATAAACACGCGACGACTTTCAGGTGTCTCCGCAAGAGGGCAGCACCAAGCTGGGGGCGCGTGTTGACGTCATCTAAGGAGTCGGTACATTACCAACGCAGAAAGGGATTGTTTTGAAGAAAGAAAGCCGTATGCACCAAAGGCATGCCCTACACTTTAAACAGAATGGAGTAAAAAGGGCAAAGTTGTCCTCTAGCGCACTTCCTTGTATAAAGCATGTGCGCTAGAGTACAGCTTACCCACTTTTTACTCCCATATAGGTGTATTCGTGTTTAGAGTGTACGGAGTCGCAAAGACCACGGAGCGCTCTTTGACGACGTGCGACGACGCACGGCACGGCGTGGGCGAAGGCAGTGAAATTTGCGATGGGACCGTTCATGTCGTGATCACCAAGTTTCTCCGCACTTCTCTAGAACTGTGAGGAGAAGCCATAACTTTTTTTTTTGGCGGTTTTGTCATTATTTTATGTATGCTAGCGCAATAATAAAGCTTCCCATGTTTTACTAACCGCATTCACAAATTCGAATCCTTAAACATCGCGGAACCGAAAGGCTGTTCACAAAGTGCTAATAATTAGCATGCTGTCTCTTACAGTTTAACGCCTGGTTGAAATTAGAGACTTTTATCCAGATATTAGTATCAACGATACCTTTTTTTTTTATATATGGGGTTGCCTTCGGTGCTGCGACTCAACAAATTTAGGCCATCGCAAACATTATTCGAATACTGCGCAGCTTGCCAGCGTGCATAGCAACACCCACCAACAGACGACTTCAAGTGCCTAGCTGTAATAAATAAAAAGCTAACTACAGTCGAAGCTCGTTATAACGAATCGGTTTATAAAGAAATAATGGATATAACGAAGGAATGGTGATTTCCCATGGAAACTAGGTCAACACGAGGGCTATAACAAAGCTACGGTTATAACGAAGTAATCGGACCCCTTCAGCTTCGTCCGCCTGAGGTTCAGCAGTATTGCCATTCAGTTAGCCAGTCAGACAGTTAACATTGCTCACCTGTAGTCTGACGTCCACCAACACTGGCATTCTCAAAATCCCTATGTTTGCCTCAAAAAGACTTTTTTTAAACATAAGTGGCGGACGGCTCAAACCTTGCAGGCGCCAGTTAATTAAGCTGGATATCGTTGGTACGCAGTTGCACACGGGAAGGGTCGAAAGCGCCAAATATGGAAAAATTAGACGGACGAAACGAATCACAGGAATAAAACCTTCAGACGTAAACGATACCCTCTATGCGAGCCAAGCATATATACGAGCGCTGAAGCGCTCACGAACACCCCCCCCCCCCCCCCCCCCCCCCCCCGGTCTGCCGACGTTCAAAGCTAGCGCTTACGGTCGCACGCGACGTCTCCGCGTCGCGTAAAGCCTGATGTAGTTACGAAGGCTCGTGTCAATCGTGTTTTTCTTTTTTTTTTTTCGTGTGACGACAGCCGCCTCTAAGCGCGAACCATTACTAAAAACAAAGGACCAGCGCAGACCGCACAGCTGCGACCTGTAGCGCCGAAAGTTTGTAGCGGCGTCCAAGCACGACACTTGATAGCGACGTGAGGTATATATACACCCGGCGTATATTATTGGAGCCCGAAACGTTTGGACAACAATAATTATTGCGTCGTGCGCAAGCCCGGCCAACATGCGCTATGTATGCATACACAGCGCACAGTTTCTGTCGTCCATGTGTTACCACTCGCACGAGCGCAGAGCCAATACTGCGAGGAGAAATGCAGGGAGGAGATCGTAACAATCAGCCAGCTTCGCGGCTGGCCCTTTATATAACGCGCCTGTCTGATTTAGTGTAAATGCCGCGTCGAGTAACTTAAGTCGAGAAACGGCGGCAGCGCTGACTGTACACGATGATCGCTGGCCGTTGAGCTAAGGATATATGAGACCACATAGAGCAAGGACTTGGCTCTCTACTGCCAGCGAAAGACTAATGCAGCTATAGCTACACAAAGCCAGCAGGCACCGGTTTCATTATATATACTCTATATATGATGTCTGGAAAGTGAACGCGTTCGGCGCTGCCAAGTAAGCGAATGCTGCAAACATGGCTACGACGCGTTGAGTATATTGTGCTTGGAGCGCTATATATAGAGCCGCACAAATAGATGCGGTCTCGTATATAATGTATATAATGTCCTGAGCTTGCTGGGCCAACTTATGTATGTATGTATGTATGTATGTATGTATGTATGTATGTATGTATGTATGTATGTATGTATGTATGTATGTATGTATGTGTGTATGCGTGTATGTGTGTGTATGTATGTGTGTATGTATGCATGTATGTATGTATGCATGTATGTATGTATGCATGTATGTATGTATGTATGTATGTATGTATGCATGCATGTATGTACGTACAGCCTTTGTCAAAAGTTTGGAGCCAAGGGGGTTTGCTTCTGAAGCACACTGCCTGGTTCGTAATGCATCTCCAGCGCTCCAAATTTCCTGAAGGTAAGAATATTTCTGGTCCTGCCTCCTCCAATGGGTAGGGCTGCCACGAATGCTTCAGGAGTCCCACTACAAGGCTTAGAAGCAAACCACCTGGGCTCTAAACTTTTGACAAAGACTGTAAGTATGTATGTATGCATGCATGCATGTATGTATCTATTTATGTATGTATGTATGTATGTATGTATGTATGTATGTATGTATGTATGTATGTATGTATGTATGTATGTATGTGTTTATGTATGTATGTATGTATGTACGTATGTATGTATGCATGCATGCATGCATGCATGCATGCATGCATGTATGTATGTAGGTAGGTAGGTAATCGTTGAAGGAAAGCTACTTGCATTGGCAGTAAAAAAAGAAAATAAGAATTACACAAAATAACTTGAGTGAACTGTCCGCTACATCATACTATCAAATTAATGCTAAAGCCAGGCCGCTTTTTGGAAGTGTAGGCTGCCTGATTTGGTGTTATTCAGATCGGTGTTTTAAAGCCTCGATAGTTAGTGATTTGTGCAGTATTGGTTTTGCAGAAGTGTGGGAAGTATGATTCCAAGCGACTATATATCAAGACGTTAACACAATGGGAATTAATTACTCCGCGGTAACTTGGCTTTCCCAAAAATAATGCCCTTGAGTGCGCTTAGTAGATACTGAAAAAGTAATAGATAAGTTATAAAGAAGTTAATTGCCTCTGAAACGGTTTTCTAATTTCGGAAAGCCTTTAGTCCTACATAGAGATGCTTATTATAAAAATTTAGCCACTGTGATACAAAGAGAAATATATCTTAATTGATAAATAGCTATTCAAATAACGTGCAGAAATATACTGTGTCAAATGTCAAAACGCCATGAGACCAATCTTACCGCTGTCGGAGCTCAACAACAGTGACCAGTAGGTCGGATTTTGCTTCAGTATACAGAACGGTATAATTAATCTACTGCGCACAATTGCAATCCTATACGCTGATGCTACCAATATCTTTCTCTGCGGGCCAAGTCAGCACGAGATGCAGTTAAGCGCTAATCACCGGTTGCCAGAACTGCTTTTTTTGTTATAATGAAAAAAACTTTGCTACTTCAGCAGCAAGGCGAAACGTGCGCTTTTCAGATAAAGACATATCACATCTAATTTTTCGCTGACGTCATAAAGGACTTGGCTTACATGGAGAACGTACAACGTGGTTTCTTGGAATAATTTTTGGCGAGTATATATTATGAGAGCATGCATATTTTATTCGTACCAAGATCGCCCTGTTGGTTACATCGTAAACAGATGTGGTACCAATAAGCAAGCAAAACGGACCTTTAAAACTGATTTGTCTACACTTCCACGTTTTCTGCATTTCGTTGCTTATTCCTTGCATTTCCTTGCTTGCATAGTAAACACGATTTAAAAGAAATCGCTCGCTTTTTATATGTCGCCAGAATCAGAATATAAGTCGAACCAAAACCATACTAAGCCTTCCTGGGAATGGAGACATCCACAGCAAGTAATGGAGGACTTATATAGGGTGCTATGTGCCCTAATATATCCCTCCCTTCCATCCCCGTCCCTTTTTTTTCTTTCTGAGGAATAAGTTCAGCTATAAACGGCCGAGACTCATCGCTTCAAATCGTTTTGGAACGAAAAAGTTGCACTTCTTGCATGCAAAGCTGAAGGTCAAACAACGCTTGGATTTGACCTCTAACTGGAGGCTCGCCGCTGGTGTGGCTGTGACGTCATACCACGTAAATTGTTGCAGCTGTTATCGCTCCTTTCGCCGCTCCGATCGCTCGCTCTCGCCAGATGTGCCGCCTAAACACCGCAGAGACATGGAGCCGGAACCGATCACCGGAGCGAGTTACTCGACTGAGCATTGGAGGCGCGCGGGCTGCTTCTAGCGATCCCTACGACAGAGAGCGTCACGAAGCCGCGTTGGCTAGAGATAAGTCCCGCAAGCGGGCTTGTCTAGTTGATGAAGAACGGGAGGTACGTCCGGATAAGCAGCGGAACAGGCAACAAGAGTATCTCAAGCCCAAAACGGTAGCGGATGCTGTCAACGTCTCCGCCTCGAGATCGGCCACTGGTTCGGTTGCCTTTCGCTCGGTACAACCTGGCTCAGTCGAGTTGAACCTCAGCCATTCTTTCGGTGTGCAAACAACAGCTCTCAATGTGTTCCAAATGCCATTAAGAATGGGTGTTGAAATGCGATCACTTCTCCAACAGCTGGTTTTCGACAAAGTTTGTTAAGGAATAAAAAGTGTTACAGGAGACAATATTCCTCTTGCTTCCCAATTTCTTTGATCACTTTTCTATGTGAGAGTTTTAGGCTCATTTAAACACAAGTTACAGCAAAAACAAGCCACAAAAAAATCCAACTTTTATGCAGTCTCGGTGAGGCCTTTCGGAGGATACGAATCTCAGAGCTTATAATTAACAACGGAAACGAAATTGGCTTGCTTTTGGAAACACTCCAGCTTTGTGCTTTCATATATACGATTTGGAAAAAAGAGAGATGCTTCGGATTAATTATTTAAATGATATATCTTTTGAAGGCGCAGGTAGGAAATGGCGTCCAATTTTTACCCATTACCAGAACAAAAAAAAACAACAAAAATATTTCACTGTGCAAGCCGCGGTTTAAAACGTTACAGGTTGATTACCTTAATGCAACTTCATCCTTTGCACTGTGTAATCACTACTAAGTTTCCGTTTGGTGTACGAACCATGAAATTATTTTTTAACCCGCCCTACAACGCCGCAGCTGCAGGTATAGATCAGTGCAAATAGTTCTTCAGTATTAATTTCACATTGGCGGCAAAGCCACAAGTGCGACACTGTCGCTCAAACTCACGTTCATTCGAGACATTCAGTTCAGCTGCCGAAGGCGAGAAAGTCGAAGCCTTAATTTAAGACCAAGAAGTTAGCAGAAGCCAATATCAAGCGCTTCGCTGTCGTATAGGGTTAGGACCGCATCTCTCTCAGCGCTCACTAATTAACCACGCATCAACGCCCTCTATAAGACACGGCCTTTTCTGCTGCGTTAGTGCGTGCGTCTTGAATGCAAACGGGTCCGCGTGCCCATCCAAGCGCATGTCATTTTTCATGGCTTCGTTTTAGACTCCCTTTATGCACTTGCTAACTTCTAGTCGGCACGCCACGCGAATAAAGCCTCCGTCAATCCCGCTGTCTTGTGTGCCTGCATGTATACAAACACCGCACGGTTACTCGACAACGAGAAGAATGACAAGCAATATCGAGACGCGCTCTCTTCAATTCTCTATATGGAGTATATATAGGTCATGGGAGTTCACACCGTCGCCTGCTCGATCGATAGAAATTAGGCGGGCACTCTGCAAATGTCAATTCTAAATGAGAGTCTGTGCTGCCGTTATGCCCTCTTTCTGCTGTCGCGGCCGTCTCATCATTCAGCTCCTCAATTCGATCGTTTTTTTGTCCTTTCAAGCATGCCATGTTGTAAAGAAGCTCACACCCTTTTTTAACCACGGCAAAGCTGTTATTGATCTATTCATGTGTTTTGTTTATCGGGACAATAGAACAGACGGTGGGGATGCGCTGCGCACAAACTTCTGTTAACAGGCACGTTACGTCACTGGGCGTCAATAAATTGTACATACGATAAATATGACCCAGCGCCTTAGTGAAAGAAAGAGAGCCTTCAATGGCGATAAATTTCTGAAAGTCTACTTTTTGCACTCCGAATTATTTGAAATATTGGTGCGGTTTAGGATTGCTTTGTTCATGTTTTGAAATGCTTTGCGAAAGCAGACCCCATAACGAATGCTTGTATTGTGCTTACAATGGCAGTGCAGTTGGTGTATAAAGCCCCTCAATAATCTATAAGCGACGCCATAACCTCTCTTCTCCTCCTGGGCCACCACTCTCTCTTTCATTTTTCGACCGTGGCTCCCCCTAGGCGGTGCTGAACTAACAGACGCTGTTCGAAGCGATCTCCGAGCTGCATTGACAGTTTTAGCATACACAGGCGGAGAGCCGTCCGTTGCCGTTGTTATCCGTTGCCCGGCTTGCCGAACAACATTGTCCGTAAGGTAGCAGTTACCGTAGTTGCCGTGTTTTGCCGTACGATTTGGATAAAACTCTATTGTATCGCAGTGGGGCTTGCACGCGCCGCTCGCTGTGTTCGGTACCGCGGGTGAGTGAGTTTGGTACCGCTTGCATTAGAGTGCACATACTTGTAAGCAGTTTAGAAAGAAAACTGGTTAGAACAACTGATAAGAAATGAACATCACATAATTTCACACAATACACAGTGCAGATACAGAAGAGCAACGTGCTAAAAGAATAGGTCCCGGATGTCATTGTAATAGATCAAACTGCATCATCAGTAAACCCAAATTTGTTCAGGAATGCGGCATTCTTCAAAAGTTGGCGCTACTTTTAGTTCATTGGAGGGATTTATCGGTGTCTCCTGCTGTACGACACCTGCATATCACCAGGCATAGTTTCGTTATTTTCTTTGGTGCGCATTTCGTACTTACGATAAGTTTCGCGTCTCAACGATAGTATTTCCATGTTTGGCGGCCATTATGTCATTATATGTCATTATTTGCAGCTGCCGCCTACTAAACCGAAAGGAACGCTCCATGAGCAACAAAGTTACGCTTTAAACTTTTGTGTCGTCATACTCCTCACAACAACCCGGCTAAAATTCACATCGAAAGGCATGCCTTCGATGGTCATGCGCAAAGGATTAACAGGATCCTGAAAAATCCTGGTCAGCTAAATGTATAACAGTATGTGAGAAGGGAAGTTTTTCTTATATTCCGATTGATAGTAAAAGTTGCACCATTACAGCGAAAAGATAGAAAGGGCTAAATGGACTTTTAATACAAAGGCAAATACATTCTGGTTTATGGGGTTTATCGTCCCGAAGCAACTCAGGCTATGAGAGACGCCGTAGTGAAGGGCTCCGGAAATTTCGACCACCTGGGGTTCTTTAACGTGCACTGACATCGCACAGCTCACGGGCCTCTGGGATTTCGCCTCCATAGAAATTCAGCCGCCGCGGCCGGGATGCAAATACATTCGTGCTGACTTAATTGTGTTTATTTTCTACCTGTTTATTTTTCTTGCTAAACTGTGGAAAATCAGCAGTATATTATGCACTCTATATAGGTTAACGGTAAGCAGCAGTCGTCGTTTTTTTTTTTTTTGCCTGAGGAAAAAGAAAACACGCAGACACAGAAAACACTAAGTTCTCAGAACCCACTGCACATGAATGTTCATTAGCTGCAGTCTTGATGACCATATTGACTCTGTTCATTGCCTAGAAGAGGTGCCCGTAAAGGGCCCAATAGACACTTCCAGCAGGCCCGCAGCGCTCGGCTGCCGCATTACCGCAAACTCTGCGCTGCAACCAGCGGCTTCATCAGCCGTAACGATGGCCTGTGCCATCTGTCTATATTCTTTCTTCGATCGCTCCTGTTTTCTCGGATTCTCGCCAATGAGACCTGTCTGCACACGAGAGAGACAGCCAGGTCTGCGGTGTCCCCCGCAATCACAGGTGCCAGCAATGGTCTCTATTGTCAGGTCCTTTTTCTCGGTACACGTCGTATCAGGAGCAGCCAGCGCTTCGGTCTGAGCGCATTCGCGGAACCAAGCCGCGCAGGCCTAACTACACTCGGGCACATAAATGGCGTCTCTTCAAGGCCAAGAAGTGTACGTGGGAGGTGAGCGAGAAAGAAGCAAGGAGTGGGGAGAGGGGGACACGGCAAAGAGTTTCACGGACTGAGCAATGAAGCATAATTAGGAGTGCCAATTCCATTACGGCATCAGGAAGAGCGCAGTCGCTCGACACCAAGAACAGGACGTCTTCGAGCGTGCCGATATGCGCTGAATGGACGGCAAAGTTCGCGCTCGCGCGACAGCCAGCGGTGCTTTTCAAAAGCGCGCCACACATCGAGCCACAGCTGCGTCGCCCTGCTTCTCCAACGGCGCTGCGCGGAACGGAGGGGAAAACCAAGGGAGGAGGTGAAAAAGCGCGGGAGCGCGGCGTGTCTCCGCAATCACGGCGCGAAGAACCAAGAACGCGCTCCGCTTTTTCCTTTCTCCTCTCCTCCTCATCCTTTCCCACGCCGCGCAATTGACGTTCCGCCGCGTCGGCGTCAGGTGCCGCCGCGGCAAGCTAGTTTGCCGGTGGCGAACTGACAGCGGAGGCGCGGCGGCTGGGCAAAAGAGGCGCGCGCGCGTCCGACGACGTCGTGCGCCGCACAAGCGTTTGCGCGTTCGCGGAAGCGCCGCTTTTTCGACGCCGCGTTAGTGAACGCGCCCGCGCGCGCTGCTGCAGATGTGCTCTCTTGGCTGCCTCCGGGAAGTGGCCGGTGGCTGCGCGCGCTGCTTTCTCAAGTCACGGCGTGCGCTTCGTGTTCAGGCGGTAGAAGCCGTTCGCCGAACTCGTTGACGCGTCTTGGCTGATGGTTTGTTCCACGGGTCACGAAGCGAGCTATTGCGCCTTCACTGTGTGGGCCCGCGCTCCGACGTGTACTAACCTTTCTTGCCAGGGTTTGGTCGTTATTTTTTTCTTTCAAGCCTTTCGGGACCATATATATGTGTGACAGTGCATGCTATCCTCCCAAGGCTAAAGGAAGGCACCAAGAATTCCAGGAGCGCCATATGAAGCCGCTGTATGGCCGTGGTGAACCTTGATGAAGACGGTGCCACGGAAAGAGGCCTCATTCATTCATTGCGTGTCAGTGCGCCTTGTCTCTGCTCCCTTTGAGGCTACGAGCGGCGGCTGCGTATAGAATAGCTCTTTCTTTGCATGTGCCACGTTTATGTGCTTCATTAAAGCGGTTTTTATCATTTGAGAACTCGGGCTCTGGCCTGGCGCAGGTCGGAGTGTAGATACCGCATAACCCGCGGCGTTCCTGGAGAAAGACGAGCTGCATAGTTTGCTGCCTGCTTTCAGAGACGTTGAAGTTGGCATGGCTTTCATACGCTCTGGCTGTACACCCAGTATACGCCGGGAACAAAATACTCCAAAGAAATTTTACGTAAGGATCTGAGAATAAAGAAGGTACGGCCAGGAAAACACGGTAAGGTTATGGTCGAAAAGTGGCTGCCAAAAGATACGCGCAACAAAAAGCTCGAACGCCTGCTCAGACAAAGAGAGACGGCCAGAACTTTCTCAGCATTAGGGACTCGTGCACAAGGCATGACAACGTAGCTCCGTCAAAAGGGAGAGAACTGCTTGCAGTTCAGCCCCTTCTGCAGCGTTCAGCGCCGTTGAGGACTAAATAGATTTCGTGCACAAATTGGCTTCGGTCTTGGTGCAGCAGCTTAAGATGCTTTATCTCTAGAGCTGGCCGGTCTGCGTCAAAACACGGCTTCGCCCTAAGCGCCGCCCATTTCCTTTACTGCCCGAAACGTGGTATATCACCATTCTGAGTATATCTGCGGAAGTCACGGTAAAAGGGCACTGTGACGGAGAATCGTCGTTCATCGGGGAGTCCCACCTTATTTTCTCTATCATGATCACTGTCATCAACAGCCCTGCAGTCAACATGGCCTTGCTGGCGATACATACTGAATTGCAGTTTTTCTTCACTGAGAAACTGTTTGTAAACCTTGCCTCGCCATTTACAAAAAGAACCATATAGGCTTAACCTTCCGGTATATTACGCCTACGTGGGCAGGAGTTGCTTGCAGATTATGGCCATATAGTCGCGACTTCCATCGGTTTTTCTTTGCCCTGGCACGAAATGGTGTGGGTGCGAAACCAACCATGACTCCGCCCATGACTCAACCGCCCATGACTTAACGAAGAAATGGGGCAATACTTGTGAGGAAGCATGTCCAACATTCTTGGAAGAAATTTTCGAATATTATTGCAATATTGTAGGGTACTGTTAAGGAAACATTAAAGGCAATAGTCCATTCTTACCATGTCCAGCAAGACCTTTCTTTCAAGGTTTTTCCATCACTCGCATCGAGCAGTTAAGACTGCCATAGAAAACCAATGGGGAACGCTTTTGACGATAGAAAAAAACGTTAGTAGCAGCAAAATGCAAGCCTGTCGACGGGAGACCTGCGGATGTTTTCATTGTTATACCGAAGTCTTTTAATATGAAAAAAAAACTGCGTTCATAAACTCTTTCCCGTTCAAAAATGCTTTTGTACGGAATAGTTGGGTATGAAAAAGTGCCTTCCGACGACCGCGCTCAGCATTCGCGACTGGCTTATGTAGCAACTAATGATCCACCCTTACAAAAAATTTTTTATACAGTCTATAGAGTGTCTATAGACGTCTGTCTATAAAGTCTATAGACTGTCTATAGACAAAAGTCCATAGGCAATACAAATGCCATAGACAGTCTACAGACAATCTATAGATTTATGGCCATACACTTTTAGTAGACTTTTGTCTATAGACAGTCTATAGACTATGAATAGACAAAAAGCAATGTCTATAGGAAGTCAATAGAGTCAATAAGAAGTCTATAGACTGTCTATAGACCGTTTTTATAAGGGCAGGGCCCCGCTGTGAGCCTTTACAATGATCAACAGTTGAGGTAAAGACATGCTGCCTTTAAAAAGCCAATAGGATAAAAAGTTGGAGGCTTATCAAGGTTAAGCCCAGTGGATGCGAAGCAGCCTTCGTTTTGCATTCTTATTATTAACGTCCTTGGCGTTTGGGGGCATCTTGACCGCATACACGCCCGGCGCAAAGACGCTGGCGCGGTTGCGGGCACAGAGACTGACGCGACGGCGGGCGCGCGCCGCTTCATCCCTGGTGTGACGTCACATATCACGTGATGCAGCGATGGTGGCGCCGCCGCCGCGTCGCGCGCGACGGCGCGAACCGAAGCGTGGAGGCCTCCGCCGGGCGACGTCCGACGGCGCGATATGAGGCCCCATCTGCAGCCGGTGTGACGTCATCACGTGACGTCACATCATGTGATCTCACTTCAAGGTCAATGGTGGCCACCGCCGGGCGTCGCGCGAAGGCCCGAAACCTACGTTAATATGCTTCGCATAAAACGTAGCTTAGCAAAACTTGTGGCTAGGTGCACGTGTTGTGCTGTATCAACTTCGCATGAGAGTCAGCGCCATGAACTCTTCTTCACTGCTGACTTCGTCTTTCGCAACTCTTTTTTTTTTGGGGGGGGGGGGGGGTGGAAGGGAGATGGAGCAGAATCCGCAAAAATGCAAGCTTCAAATCTACTCGTACATCGTGCGTCAGAACCAAGGGAAAAAAATCTCAATTCGTCCAGTTCTCCGGTGTGCTGCTGAACTCATTAAACCCCCCAACTTATGCTGGCACCTGTGACGTGTATGCGTCGAGTGGAGACTGCACTACCTTACATGAAGAGCAAGTCTTGTTATCCTAGGCTTAGGAGCAATCAGAGCTCGAAAGCCTTACACAGCCTGCTGGCGGTCACAAACTACGTTGCCAGCTGTATTAGGCTATGATTCAAACGGGTGCGCATCGTGGTCGTCTCTTCTGCGTTAATCATCTACATGCGAAAAAATGTGCAACTTTATCATCATCACCATCATCAGCGAGAGTATACGCCCAGTGCAGGATAAAGGCATCTCCCCTATATCTCCCATTAACCCTGTCCGGTGCCAGTTGCGGCCACCTATCCCCGCAGACATCCTAATCCCATCTTCTAACCTAAGGCGGCTAGAATTTCTTTGGAGGAGAAATTCTAGAGGCCCGTGTACTGTGCGATGTCAGTGCACGTTAAAGAACACCAGGTGGTCGAAATTTCCGGAGCCCTCCACTACGGCGTCTCTCATAGCCTTAGTCGCTTTGGGACGTTAAACCCCACAAAACCAAACCAATCTTCTAACCTAACTTCCGCTCCATGCTCGCTTGATTTCTTTGAAAGTCCGTTACACTTAAGGCCATCGTCTACCTTTCCTTTGCATTACATGGCCTGCCCAAGCCCACTTCTTCTTCTTGATTGGGACTATATGACGTTATTAACCCCCGTTTGCTCCCTGACATACTTTGCTCTCTATTATTTTCCTTTACATACCTCGCTGCGTTGTCTTAAATTTAGGGCGAACATTTTTCGCTAAGGTTCCACGTTTCACCCCGTAGGTTAGTATACCGGTAAGATACAACTGTTCTATACTTTTAGCGATGACGTAGTGGCAGAGCATCTGTCTGTCGTGCCAAAGGACAACGGTTCGAATCTCGGTGACACCAAATGCAGCACCGGATAAAAAAAAAAAACGCGTGTTCGTGAAATTGCGTAACTTCTGCATTGGGTGTGGCCTGATATCGGTGATTACAGCAGACACCGCGCTCCCTCACCAGACCAAGCTTTGGCCACCCTGCGTGATAACTTCCGCTGCCTCCTATGTTCAATACATCAATTATAAAACTGTACAAAGGTGTTGGCTAAAGGGCAAGGCCACTGTATACTCGCACGCATCCTTCGGCGAAGGCCACCTTGGGCAACCGAACTCGAACGGAGTCTCTACAGGAAGTATTCACCGACGTCACGGTGGCCGCCATTTTGTATACTACCACTAAGTCATTAATTCTCTGAATCACTCATAGGATACTGTCGCTGCAGGTCGGACGAGGAGCATTTAAGTAGCAGTCGCAAAGGAGTTCACAGTGACATCACCACTGTGTTAGTCATTTGGCGAGACAGGTATATCGCTCATGACTAGTTGTGCCCTGGATGTGTATACAAGCGGCCAGAATTTTTATTATAATTTATCGCTGAGTTATTAAGCATTCAGCAATGAATATCGTTCTGCATTGTAGCGGGTAAAAACGGTAGGCGAACAAGGACAGTATATTAACATTGTAAGGGAAAGTGAAGTGTGCTAAAAAAAAGCGGAGATCTTTATTTGTTGATTGGAATATCGAAAGTGCCACAAATAACTTCACAAAGAGAGGAGGGGGGATAACACACAATACATGTGAAAACAGGCAACAAACTGATTACGCAAGGGTTCGTGAACAAGGGCATGAGCTTACGCAAGTGTTCCTGTTTCGCTCACAACTAAGCGGTTGGGAAGAAAATCACCATGCGCGTAACTTAGTCGTTGATGATGGCGAATTACTCACTACAAAGAAGAAAAAAGTGACCACACGAAAAAGTGTGCTTTTGCGTTATATACACCACTTTGCAATACAGTAGCGAGCCCATATTTGCAGGCCTTCCCTAAATTTATATATGATCGATCCCGTCGTCCGCTGTGTCGTCCGTGGTGCCATCCATGGAACGTCGTGCCATCCATGGAACGTCGTGCCATCCATGGAAGCCATTAACGGCGCTCATGTTCCGAATGGTTTGAAGCCCACAGTAGTTCTACATTTCGAAGAATGCGCCACGCTGGGAAATGCTATTGATGATGCATCTACGTATGTCACCAGAGTTTGGCTTGCACTGCATACAGTCCGCAACAGGGCAATATCCGTACATCCACCGACTCCCCAAGCTCACACTATACACTGCCCACTCGGTGCCCAGCGTGTCAGTGAGCATGAACTTGGTGTTTGTCGTAAAAAGGGAAAACAGGGAAGCAAAAAAAGACAAAAGAGCGTTTGCAAGGCTGAAGCCCTTTTGCGTTGCTATAGCTACTTCTTTTGCTCCTGGGCATCCATCGTACGCAATAATCAAGGTATCCGCGACGCCCATACGTCGTTTGCGCCAACCTTCCTTCCCTCCCCGCTATACCTCCTCTCTCTGGCAGCTGGATGGCTCCAAGGCGACACGGAGGAGAGGACGTTGCGTGCGAGGATCCATTAGGTTCAAAAGGTGGCTCCTTCTCGTTAACTCTGCCGGCGCGATAGGTTGACAGCTTGACGCCTTTTCCCGGGACCCGAAGAAGGCTCGCTCGATTCGGAGCCAGAGCGACAACATTAGGCGCGCATAGTGTAACCGCCGCCTCACGACGCCGTCACTCAGCCATAGAAACCGGGCAGCCCCCCTACTTCTTCGAAGCCACGCGGACGTCAAGTCTGCGGTCGCGGTTAGTTAGGGGGCAATCAAGGCGCGCGCATTTGCGGCAGGGGATATGGCTTGCCGGCTCTACGTCTCCCCCCCCCCCCCCCCCCTCGCGCCTATGACCCTGCACGTCCAACGGCGCGGAGACAAAGGAAAACGGAGTGACGCTGAAACGCAGTTGGGGTGGAGGAGTGGCGTATTGACGGCTATACAGCCTCCCGTCCATTGTTTCTGCGTGGGCGTGCGCGCGCCGTGAGCAGAGTTAAGAAGGCCGCTATATACGCGGGGGTGAAGTGGCGGCCGACTCGATGGGTTTACGAGACGTCCGATGTCTCGTAAAGTACGCCGGGCGCGCACAGAGTCGATTTGGTGAATGCCGCCCGGATACGAGCGCAAACGGAGTCTGAGCGCCGACCGCGTTTTTGCCGGAGCGCGAACCGGCGAGTGCGTACAGAATGCAAGCAGAACGCGTTGCGCGCATATAGTTTGTGCTCTGGGCAGTTAACGATCCCGGCGCTAGGCAGTTTACAGCTGCTTGTGAACGCTGTTAACGGCGTCGGTAGTAAAAAGCCTGTGCGGTTGGTATGGAACAAGTATCTCATCAGCGTGAGCAGGATCCCTGAAAAATCCTGGTCAGTTAACACGGAGTTTGTACAGTGTTTGTCGTCGTGTACCTCAGCTAAGTTGCATGTGCCTTCGCTGCGTGTATAGAGCTTACAAACGGAATGTGATCTCCATTTCTCACGATCTTGTTTGCTGTCAGTTTTATGACGTCATTAAAAAGCTGTGCGTGTGACGTCAGTGGCCTCCGACGCCGCCAATCAAGGACAGCCGACAGTCAGATTACAACGGGCAACGGCGACAGATTGCTACCCTGATACCCGGCGAGTCGCCTCCGACAAGCCGAGAGAAGGCTGGAAGGGTTCTTTTTGTGGCCAACTAGAGGGCTATATATATGACGCACTTTTAATTTTACGCCTGTTATCGCGCTCATAGAAACGATTTAATCGACTCTTTCAGAACGACGTCTCTGCTCACATGGCCTGAAAAGATCCCGAGGCGCTTCTCGCGATGAGGAAAAGATCTTTAAGGGTTCATGAGCGAAATCCAAAGTGAACGTAATTCATTTGTTCATTTCATAGTTCATTTGTAATAAAGCGCAATCAGGCAGACAGCTCGTGGCGACGCCATTGTTGCTTGTGCGCACTGCTCTGTACTGCACATTACAGGTTACATGTGATGTATGAGTTGATTTGATCGTCAGTTCGCCTCGTTATCTACAGAATGCATGACCAAGCAGAGGCCAGAGAAAAGTCAGAAAATTTTTATATCCTGGTTGTTACCCTGACGTCGCCAATGCTGTTAAGAGACCGGAAAAGTCAAATGGTTTCTGAAGCTGCAATTGTGGCGAAAAATCACTTCTAGGTTGGACGCACCAGTGACTGCACAGTTCCCGAAAACCATGACCCTTGTATATGTAGTTACCGCGTCACGATTCTGGCGTCCCGCGTATCCTTACTTAATAATGAACATCGAGATGGCGTATTCGTAAACAGATGAATGGGTAAACGGAGAGTCTGGAGAGAGACATCAATAAATCCGCCAACTGAGTCTCCCATTTCTTCCCAAATTCGTGAACTTATATTTGCAACATTTAGCAAGAGCTAACTTGGCATAATGGTGGAAATGGAAAGAAAATTCTACAAATGCCATTTCGCGAGGACATGCATGTGGCACCCATGAATACGCACAAGCCAAACTTACGTAAAAGGGCACACCATAATTGTTTTAAACGGTTTGGCGAGAAGTGTATGTAACGAGTAAAACTCTAGTTGGCAATGCAACATGAACCTTGGACTGGTCCCCTGTTTTTGGGCGTAATAAAAGAGGTCACCACCACCACCGGTTATCGAGGATAAGAAACTGACTTCCTTAGTCACTATATCACACAATATGAGATCGCGTTGCGGTAGATTTATACGACAAAACATTGCTCCGCGGCAGCAAAAGAACATAAGCAATTCTTAGCACACCAGTCACGAATGTAATTATAGTTGCCCGTTAAGAAAAAAAATTTTTGCCAACAAAATTTAAGCGTCAAGCGCTCAACACGTCGCTGTAATTGGCGTGCTCTAAATTTTTCGTCTCAGCATGCGAGAGCGCTTGCAAAACTGTGTTCAACATGAAAAAAAAAAAAAATTAACAGGGAGAGTACCCCATGGTATTGGTTAAAAAATTTACACCTCAGCGTAATTAAAAACATTTAATGCCGTTTTAAAATGCACTAATTTGATCGTGGCACTCTGCGCTTAACGGTGACGAACGCGGGCAAAATCTGCCGGTATATTTATTTATTTATTTTTACATACTGCAGCCCCTATTGGGGCTATTGCAGGAGGAGGGTTAATAATTTAGAAAAAAAAATGGCAATGTACAATGAACACAACACAAAGAAAACATCATGTGGCACCGATAGCTGTTAAAAATGAGTTTAATGAAAGAGACCGCGTTATGCCAAGAATTACGTTCCAATGTTCAATAGAGGAAAAAAGCTGTGTTTGAAATTATCAGTATGAAATTATTAGTATGAAATTATTAGATATAATTCGGCAGGAGGTTTGATTTTAGATAAATTATGTTAAACTTCACCTGAATCTGCCATGATAATACGCGCTACAAAAACCATCCTTCACGCTGTTCTTTTGAGAGCGGGTGCTGAAGATTGGTGCGGCCGTGCTGTATAGAAATTTTAAGCTGTCGTGGTCTGCGGAACCTGAGTGCGGTATGTTTAAAATATTTGGATAAACGTTATATCTGGTATAAAGTGCAATGCATTCCGGCATTGACGCCACGACAGCCGCCGTTGTTCCGGCTCTGGGCGTCACATGCGGACGTTGCTGCGCTCGACTCAGGTGAGGTGAGGCGTGCCATTATTCGTTTAGCGCGACCCGGCATAAAATTTGCCGTTCTCGTGAGAAAATGGCTGGCGCTCCTATATATAAGGGCGCGGTGCTTGTGAAGTATGCCCCGTTAAGCTATAAAACACAGTTTCATGGAACCCTTTGTGACGGCGACCTCGTAAAAATGCGCTCATGCACGTACGTCGTGAGGAGACGTCAGTTAGTTATTCGCCTTTTTCTTCCGCATTTTTTCGCATCGCTTTTTCTTTACGTACACGTTACGTAAACGTGCGAACCGGAAGTAGTTTCAGTGTCTCCTCTGTATTTTCTTGACTTATCTTTTTTTTTTGTGGATATTTCTAAGATTAGTCACTGCTTCCATCACTAGCGGATCTCGTTGTATTATTGCTTATTGTCCCTTTCATAAATATTTACTGGCAGCGATTGGGAGTAAGCGGGACACTGATGATAGATAGGTCATGGCAGTCTATTCTTCATTTCCTGTTCTATAGTATGTTGCGCTACATATTTCAGAAATATTCTGGCCGCAGCATGCGCAGGACAAGGTGAATTGGAGGAATACGAGAGAATCCTTTCCCCTTCAGTGGACGCTGATGACGACGATATATAGAATTATGCGACACAAATGGACTGTTTCCCATGCGTGCAGAATACAGAGTAAGCGAAATCTTCAATATTAGAGTTTCACTTATCGGATTACTTCAGAAATGCGACGAAAAAGTAAGCTTTAAGCGATTTGTTGTGTTTTTTTTTGTACATTTTAATCTCTCATTTAAGTTGAATAAAACAAAGAAATAAAAGGCCGCCGCGGTGGCTCAGTGGTTATGACGCTCGGCTGCTGACCCGAAAGACGCGGGTTCGATCCCGGCCGCGGCGGCTGAATTTTAGTGGAGGCGAAATTCTAGTGGCCCCTGTACTGTGCGATGACAGTGCACGTTAAAGAACCCCAGGTGGTCCAAATTTCCTGAGCCCTCCACTACGGTGTCGCTCATAGCCTGAGTCGTTTTTGGACGTTAAACCCTCATAAACCCCAAACCATCAAACAAAGAAATAAAACAGGCTCAGTAGGCTTATGTCATGACGTTTGATTTGCAAAAACTTAAATATGGGCCGGAATGATGGAGCTGAGACCTTATAGGGGTTTCACTGACATCTGACATTACTTTTTCTTCCTTCGGTTGACTGACATATATATGGGGCTGTTATGTAGTACATAACTGCAGAGTGTGCTACGCAGTTCTCCGTAACGGAGTCTCTGCGAGCTATAATTCATGTAAAGCCTTTGTCAAAAGTTTGGAGCCCAGGGGGTTTGCTTGTGAAGCACACTGTCTGGTTCGTAATGCATCTTCAGCGCCCCAAATTTGCTGAAGGTAAGAAGATTTCTGGTCCTGCCTCCTCCAATGAGTTGGACTACCACGAATGTTACAGGAGACCCACTGCGAGGCTTAGAAGCAAACCCCCTGGACTCTAAACTTCTGACAAAGACTGTACCTTTGTAGGCCGTGAATGCGCTGACCAGTCCAGGTGAACCCACTGTCGCTTGTAACTTTATCACGGCAGTTATCACGGAGGCCTAAACTAAAGCGTATATATTGCCCAACTATAGGCCGTGAACCTAAAAGGTTAAATCACGTTCCAGCCAATAGGGGTCGCAGTGAGCGCGTGTACATATAAAGCGCCCCTTCCCGGTTAGTTCGTTTGCCTGTCGCAGAGCGCTCCTTAGCCACCGAGGCATAAATTAATCTCTCCGAGCAGCCCGGGATGCTGACACGCCTGTGTGCACGCGTATGTCTTTATAACGCGCCGTAATGAGATCCGACTGCGCGTCGCGTCATGTGTGTGCGTTTACGTGTGCTCGTGATTGCTGTGGCTGCGTGCACCCAGCTGCAGCGTATATGTATACGTGTAAGCCTAGTACCAGCCAGCCAGCCAGCGCGAATCGTAAAAAGCTGACGCGAGTAAAATGTGCCCGCGTAAATGTACGCGTTTGGGGACGATCTGCGCACACTGCAGACGACCCCGCGCGAGTATATTAGCTCCTCGGTCAAACCGGCACTCGTCGCGGCGCTTTTTCGGAAGGAAAAATGAACGTTTATCACAAGCGGGGCTCTAAAGCGCTCTCGCGAGAAACGAGTTGCTTCTTTGTGGGTTTGTTGGCTTTCTTGTTCACTCGTATGTGCCTGAGTTTGCACGCCGTCTTTGTGCCTACAACTGCGGAGCTGTAAAGATACTCCGCGTATGCTCCAAACTGTTTACCCGTCACACTGAGGCCTAAGCAAGAAAAAAGGCGCAAAGCCGAGGCATTACACGTGTTAAAGAATATTCCTCGCATTGAAAGACAAAAAAAAAAACAATAAGAAGGTGTAGCGAAGTTGCAGTAAGACAAAAATAGCTTTCGGCCGAAATAGATAGAAAGGCGATTAGTTTACAGCGCCATTATTAATGCAACTAAGTTTCGACTCTGCTCACAGAAGAAGCTATAAATGGGATATCCAGGAGTTCAGTACTGCAGGCAGTGAGGGCACAGCATGCGTAACACTCTTGCCTAACTATAACGAATAAAAGCACTGGCAGCCAGAATGAAAATAAATCATGATAAGCAATACCGCGTAGCATGCTTCGCGTTGAGGTGTGTTTTTAGAGAGGTTGTAGATGTAGCAAAGTACTTCTTGTAAATGTAGCAAAGCGCCTTGTCCGTGTGGTTCTTCGTTCGTCCTGTCCCTTTTGCGCTTTATATCCTCTACTTCTCCCCATAGCATGTTGTTTGTTTTATCCATCGTAAAGCCGAATTAAAGCGTCCATGACACAGACAAAAAGAAAAGTTGATCACAGAGAAAGTATGCATGTATTCGTCCATGAACAGCAGATTTGTTTAAAATGTTTTTTTTTTCAAGAACAACAGTCACAATAACACCATTCACCAAAGATACCAAAGACAAAATAGTCCTGACAGCTATATATATTAATGTTGCTAGTGTAATAAAGAATAAGAATGCGTCACATTATCAATAAAAATAATACACTGGCGTTAGCTTACTGCAAAACATTATGCTGTGCGTTAAAATTTGGTGTGCGATACGCGTTATATTTGCGGCGGAATTTTAGTAGCGTAAAAAACAAACTGCAGAACATAAAAGCGCTAGCAGGAAAACAAGCGTGTGTGTACCAGCATCAGTGCTGGGTGAAGCGGTTTTCGCAGCCCATATATACACGTAAGGAGCATTAGAATAAACAAGTCTTATTGTAAATAACATTTCATAAGTTTTATAAACATATCGATTGTGCAAATAGCGTTACGCGTACTACATGTCTTCACGTGCACGTTGTCTTAAAAACGACAACTAAAGACGTCCATAAAAAACAACAGACATATTTTGTTGTTCTTGTGTAGGGGTAAATGGCACGTATAAGCTGACGGCCGGGCTCTCTTGAGAAACACATGCAAGAAAGACACGACGTTGCAACCGTTAACTTTGCTTTCTCGCCGGATGCTGTTAGGGCGCCATTGTAAAGGAAACTGTGGTTGAGGAATATCTAAACCTTGCTAAAGTATTTAGCGCAAGAAACTGGTATTTGATGAATGAAGATCCCGCAGCTGATTGTATATGAAAAAAGGAAACTTATTGGCAGATAACAGAAGGAAAATTACGATTCCATTATTTCTTGTTAATTTCCGGGATACCAGTAAAACACTTTTTGAAATTATGAACCAATACTCTAAAGGAAGCTTCTCTATTCGTCGGTGCCCGAGCGTTCCCTACAACTAATGATGTGCTATGGTTCCGATATTCTAGCCGCAATTCTATAATGTTGTATTTCCCTAACCTAAGCGCTTTTCTTAGTGGTATAGAGGCAAAATTATATGTTCTTGCTTCCAGGAGAGCAATATACGCGAACGCCCCGTGTTATAAGATATAAATAAAACAAATTACACCATGCCTAACAAAAGGTCGAAGGCGTTTGTCGAACTCCACTGAAAATATGTGTTCTCAGATTGTGTCCGATCCCAACGCCAGGAACACTTCAAATTAAACTCACGCAGTAAAGAAACCTCCGCGACGGAATAACTTTATAGACACCTAGAAAACTATATAGTGTAACATGGTGCGACGTCTTAAGTGCAACGATATTTTTGCTTAACATTCATAATTAGAGGTTCAACTCATACATCAATAAATGATTCGTTCATTACCGCGCACACCTTACCTTACAGCTTCCGGTGAAGTTGCCCGAAGAACACTCATATATGTGACAAATATGACTCAGCATGACAGAACTAAATGGATGAGCCTGATTATCAGTCCATGGCGCGTAGACAAAGGTGTACGGAAGCGCCAAGCGCCTTTATAGGCCTCTTGCCATCAATGGCTTAACAAAAAACAGCCGGCGAAGGTTTCTTTTTGTGCGGGTGGTCAGTGAGAGAAAACCGAAAATAATTCGCAGCTTGAGTTTCCGCAAGCAGATTTTCTCGAGCAGCAAGAAAAAAGTTTATGTGGAGCTCATTATGCGGCGCAATAACTTAGCATAAACTTTATCAAAGTTGCCTCCTGCAGACTCACGGTGTCGATTTAAACCTGTACCGCGTGTATGGGTATGCCATGCATGATTGAATGGCAATAATCGCTGTTTGCGTTTCGGGTAGACTGCCCAAATCCCCTTCACACTAGAAACCGTGCGTGTTCACTATCGCTGTCTATGCGCGGGTGTGCAGTAGTACACCCACTTTTTGTGACCAAGTCGACAAATTCTACAGAGAGATTCAATTCTGACCATATTTTTCACAGAAAATGACACGCGCATTCGAAGATGAAAGCCACCTCAAAAACACAAGGGTCGTAACCAACCCTTCAGGCTTTTTTTCTCTTCTTACCAGAGCATCACTGCTTGTCTGTGCAAAATGAAGGAAATGTCAAATGTAACAAACCTGTGGAAGTTTGAAAAGATATCGTCTACTACTACATGATGTCGGAAAATGGACAGTGGGCGAGTGCCGGTAAGTAGTAGTACTCACTGGACGTGCCGGGCGGCTTGCTCACTCCAGCAGCCATGTCCGGCGACGACGCGGAGAAAAGCAGATTGCGGTGTAAATTCGCCGTGACTGCGACGTCGGCCACGAAGATCGCGGGAACCGAATGAAGAGGGGAAGACGACGATGTAAACCGGCGCGCTCCTTTCGCAAGCCGTCGAGTTACGGCAGGAAACTCCGCACTGTCAACGCTGAACCCAGCGAGCGGCCCTGTATCGCAGCAACAACACTGGCGAGCCACGCGTTCCCGCGGTGCGGTCGGAAGTCGACGTACGTCGAATTGCGCCGCTGCTCGTCGGCCGACTGGCTCCGAGGCAGATTGGGCCCCCGTGTTGTCCAGCGCCCGCCTCCCACCCGAGTTCCGGGGGAGGGCGCTGGCGTCGCGCCGCCTTCGCGCCCAACGTCATTGGACGGGGCGGTGTCGACGCTCGGACAATAGCGGCAGCGGCGGTTGTTGGCTGCCGGCCGTGTTTCTAACGGATCACCGCGTTCGTCCTCCTCGCGGCGTCACCCGCTGGAGGCAGCAGAAGTGAACGGCGGCCGCGCAATCGCAGCTCCCCTCACGGGATGTACCGCTCCGCTTTGAGGGAGGGGAGCGGGCATCGCTTTGTGCGCCACAGCGTGGGGGCTTTTGAAAAGTGCGGGTTGCACTGCTGCGACGAGCCACGGGGCATCTGGCGGCAGCCTTTTGCCTGCCTGCGGCAGCAGTCGCAGCGTCGTTTCTCTCTCCCCTTTTTCGACAGTGCCGCTTTTGGGCGGCGGGGTAAGTCGTGCCGCCACGGATGGCGGCGGACAACTGGCCGCTGTGTCGACGGAGCTGGGAACAACGCCGACTCGGGTCGGCCGGGGTTGGAATAGGTGTGGGAGGGGGAAGATCGAAGGACTGCTCTGTTCGCTTTGTCTCTCGCTTTGGGAGAGGGGGCGCGGTTTGAGCGCGGTTTGTGCACGGGCAAGATGTCTGGATGATGATTTGCAATCATGCTTCTCGGGCGTTCTGCTGCTCTTGTCGGGAAGACCTACATGTGGGTGAGGAAGTGAGAAACGGATGCGCAAGCAAAAAGAAGTTGGGGAAAGAAAAATATGAAGGACAAGTTTACGATGGGTGAACACGGACAAAATAGACGACTGAGACGCCTGAATTTTCCCCCTTTGGTCTCTGTTTATTCGTCTTCTGCGCTGGTGCTTTTTAACGTGCGTGTTTTCTTTCAGCGCTGACCGCCTATATTGTTTTAATTTTCTTTACATCTCCATGTTTCCTGCTTTTATCGCATTTTCGTGCCTTCATATTCTAGTCTGGCGCTGAACTGCACCAGTGTTTCATGTATCTTCCACCTCTCTCGCAATGAACACTGTACTGTGGAATAGGTTGGACCATAGTATAAATAAAGCGCACAGAAAACTGATTACCTCGCGTGGTGTCTTAGAAGCTGTCGATGCTTTTATCGGAACTGACGTCACGTCCTGTCTGATGAGGTCACTTCCCCTAGCCAATGGGCTAATTTTATGACTGACGACACACTTTTTTCTGCTATCACATAAATAATTATCAAAACATATTAAAAACGGTATTACTACTGTGCATAGTGATGGCGAGAATGAAACATGATATGTGGGACAATGAGGAGACGAGGAATGAGGACTGCATATGCAGTGCCTGCTGCCAGACTGCTGATAAACAGTATGCCCGTGCTGTGGGATCCAACTGTTTGCAACAAGCTTGTTCATGCTTATTGAATAAATAAAGCTATTCAGCCGTGGAATTCGCTCGCTGCTGACCAATAGCGTACGAATTTTCGCGTACACATTGATACGGCGTCGCAAGGATTCGCAAGGTGGTTGTGACGTCATAGCTGAGTTTTATCCACGTGAGGCATAAAAAACAGTGATATTATCAGCCTATACTTCTTTGACATTCCGGCCCTTAATGTGAGCGTAACAGTTGTATCGTATTAAAAATCCGAAGCAAATTTACATAGCAGTTCTTTTATAGTTCTCAAGTGACGGGATCTTAACTTGGCCGTCCATACCACCGTTAAGCTGGTGAAACCGAAACAGTATGCGCGAAGCAGTTTGATTAGGAATTATTTACCTAGTGAGTGCGAATTCCTGATGCAAAGAACACACGCAACCAAAAATTGCGAGGACACTTTAGCAACTAAAGTGTTGAGAGGCGAAAGCTGGGGACACTATGCCGTGACGACTTCCGGTGGATGTGACGTCACACAGCGCTATTTCTACGCAATTTCGCCATTGTGCCCATAATTAATTCACTAATTTGTCTACAGTCATAAAACTTGGCTTCCAGATTCATTTTTGCCTCCTCTATCTGAAGCAACCATTGATTTTCTTCTATCATTTTTAGTTCCCGAGTTAAACGCGTTTGGCACACTTTGTTAACGGATGACAGTGTCAGCCATTAAAGGCTTTCGCCTTTATAATGTTATGTCGACACTTCTTTTAATAGTAGTCTTACGTTACAAGCAGTGAACGCCCTCTAAGATCCACTCTAAATGTGGAACCATATACCCAGACATTTTGGGCAGGCATGCTTATGAATGAAATTTTTCTTCACATCATAATATTGCATTATAACAATCAGTATTTCCATAGATCACTCCTCGGGGCGCTTGTTGTTTTCTGTTATTTATTGTCAAAAACGCACCGCAATGGCTTTCTATGGCATTCCTAACTTCGCGGTGCGAGCGCAGGAAAAACTTGAAAAGAAAGGTTTTTCTACGTAATTAAAGATTAGACCAATCCTATCAACGTATTCATAACAGTATCTTACAACAACCTACACGTGATTCACGATTACTCTAAAAACGCACCCCATTAATTTTCTATGTCAGTCTTACCTAGTCGTTGCGAACGGAAGGCAAACTTTAAAGGGCCACTGCAACACTTTTTTGAGGATTTCGCGATATTCAAGGATTCACATCTATATAGTGTAAAGGTAGAACATGCCAAGTGTTTTGGCACTAGCATTTAAAATAGTGAAGTTATCGACGATTCAATTTCGTACTTCTCCTCAATGCACCGGAGGAGTGCAGAGAAGTTCAGTGTGACGTCACGGAAGGTATGATTTCAAATTACCACTCTCGTCAGCCGCACCCTGCCCTGACTCGTTGGACGCTGCCAAACAAATCTCGGCAGGATTTGCCTTCGGTGGCGTTGCTTTTTTCCTTCAAACCAGGCGTTTGTGCCTTGGAAATGTACCGATACCTTCGATGACGTCATCATGCGCCCCCCCCCCCCACTTCGCGTTGTGTGCTACGGAGAAGCTTGAAGGGCATCGGGCTTTTAATAGGCGGTTACTTCACTATTTCAAGTGCTAGCTCAACAAGACTTCGCATGCTTTACTTGCAAGTTTCACACATTCGACCCTCTTAAGCTCGTTGATTTCTAAAACCAATTAAAACGAAGATTTTTCTAGGCATCGGATGGTTAGCTCATTCGAATTAATATGTTTATAATAGTGTTTGACAATATTCCGCAGTTGACTCCCAATTAAAGGTAATGTCCAAGAAACCTGGACTTGACAAAAATTAACGATCGAAAGGTCCATTTCCCTCCCTTATTATTTTACAAAAATCTAACTGACGCACAGTAAAAAATCTCTATTATGAACTATAAGGAGTTGGGAAGAAGCTACAACTGCTTCCAATTCCGTCTTTATTCTTATACTATTTATTTATTTTAGATACACTAAGGAATTGTGAGAATTACGTATACATAAGGAAGTATTCATCGATCAAAAACACACTGCACTGGCGAAACAAAACGCGAATCGGTAAAAGAAGCAATAAGGAAACAGAGAAGCCAAATACATAAGAGGTAAAATATAAATAGGCATGTTATCGGTTTTAAAAAACAGAAAAAAAAACAAATATATATGCCACAAGATAAGCCAATACAACAGTTTAGGTATAGCATAACAAAAACGACACAATCAGAAGTCAGGAAACGCATTATAAGTGGCAAATTTGAAAGCACATAACAGCCGAAGCAAGAAAATTGGTGAATTCTAGATATGAAAGAAAGAAGCCGCAGATCACTGTGGGTTAGAAAATTTTAGTCATGACAGGAAAGTTATCCGAAAGCATGATGATTTTGGAATAGCGGCAACACTAGAGGGGAGCAAATTGCACTCTATTGTGGACGCGACCGAGGGTGATTATCTTTCCGTCCGAGCAATCTTTTTTTTTTTTTTTTGCGCTGCATATTCGCCCTTTCGCATAATTTCTGAGCGAAAATGGGTTCAATGTTATATGGACATGGTCCCCTCGAGGCGATATTTGAGGTGCGGGGAGGTATGTGAACTTGCAAAGCAGGTCTGGCTGTACTGCAGTGCACGAAAAAGAAGATAAATGCTGAACGGCGGAGTACTGAATGATGATTTCAGAGGGTTTATAGGTTGATGTCTCGACTATATTATTTCGCTGAACCAAGCGATCGAGCGACGCCGAGTCTCGCATTAAAGAAGGTATGAAATTTAAAAAAAGTGCTTAGTGTGTTGGCTATGTGAAAATACTGGAAGGTATCTATGACGACCACACATCATCTATAAAGCCAGCAATAAAATTCCAATAAGGAAAGGTGTCAAGCAGGGAGACACGATCTTGCCAATGCTATTCACCGCCTGCTTACAGGAGGTATTCCGGGGCCTGAAATGGGAAGAGTTGGGGATAAGAGTTAATGAAGAATATCCAAATATTTTGCGATTCGCTGATGACATTACATTGCTGAGTCATTCAGGAGGTGAAGTGCAAATCAGTCATTCAGGAGATGAACTGCAAAGCATGATCAATGAGTTAGACAGGCAGAGCAAACGGTGTATGGATCTAAAAATTATCACACAGAAAACCAAAGTAATGTTCAACAACCTCGCAAAGGAACAGCAGTTCACAGTTGGTAGCGAGGTGCCGGAGGTGGTAAAGGATTACGTCTACTTAGGGCAGGTACTGAAGCTGATCCTGATCAGGGCAGGGAAATAACTTGAAGAATAAGGATGGGTTGGCGCGCATATGGCAGGTTCTCTCAGAACATGAATGGCAGTTTACCGGTATCCGTCAAAAGTATACAACAGCTGTATCTTACCGGTACTCACCTGTGAGTCAGAAGAGCGGAGGCTAAGAAAGAGGGTTCAGCTTAAGTTAAGGACTACGCAGCGAGATATGGAACAAAAAACGATATGTGCAACGTTTTAAGAGACCGCAAGCGGGCAGAGTGGGTGAGGGAACAAACGCGGGTTAATGACATATAGTTGAAATCAAGAGGAAGGGTAACTGAGTGGATTCCAAGAGAAGGCAAGCGTAGCGGGGGGCGGCAAAAAGTTAGATGGTGGGGATGAGATTAAGAAGTTTGCGGGGATTCGGTTGGTTGGTTGGTTGGTTTATGGGGTTTAACGTCCCAAAGCGACTTAGGATATGAGAGACGCCGTAGTGGAGGGCTCCGGAAATTTCGACCACCTGGGGTTCTTTGACGTGCACTGACATCGCACAGCACACGGGCCTCTAGAATTTCTCCTCCAAAGAAATTCAACCGCCGCGGCCGGGATCGAGCCCGCGTCTTTCGGGTCAGCAGCCGAGCACCATAGCCACTGAGCCACCGCGGCGGCGTTTGCGGGGATTCGGTGGCCGCAAGTGGCAAAGGACGGGGTTAATTGGAGGGACATGGGAGAGGCCTTTGCCCTGTAGTGGGCGTAGTCAGGCTGATGATGATGATGATGATGATGATGATGATGTTGCTATGCTAGGTTTGGCCAAGGTCACATTCCCATTGGCTACAGCTGGCGCCGACGCACCTGCGAACTAACCCGAGCTTCCTCCCATTGGCTGGGGCTTGCGCGCTGCTCTTCCGAACTAACCCGAGCTTACCCGAGTTTCTCCGAGGCTACAAACATGACTCTTGGTTGTGATCGTGTTAAGTAGCACTTTCTCACTGAAAAAAAGCTAACTAATCTAGGCTATCTTAGTTAAAACATTCGGCAAGGACTAAAAACAAGCTAGCTAATCTAGGCTATCTTAGTTAAAACATTCGGCAAGGGTAGACGTGCCCATGTCTCCGACTTTCCTTCATTTTTTCCCCTTCTTCCTGTTTTCTTTCTTTCGTATTCTTTTATTGTTTTGTATTCTTCTTTCTGGGTTTCTTCGTTTTTCTCCTCTCCCTCTTCTGGCTTTGCACCAATCCGCTTACTGGGTGCCAACGCAATTCAAGCTAAGTCAAGAAGGAACCAGTACAGCTGCAACGGGCTTCAGTTACGCGGTGACTCCGTGGTTGGGCTACCATAAACAGCTTTCGCTGTAAAAAAAAAAAAAAAGCAAACGAGAGAACGTTTCATTACGTTCGTCGATAGGATATAGGGCAAACCCAGTCTCCCTCTCACTGCGATCAAAGTGGGCAGCACTATGTGGTTATAGCCGTTGACATACGTTCTCATTGTGAACAAAAGATTCCTCCTTATGCGTGCACCGCGGCTCCTATGCCCTTTCTCTCTATAGAGGAGCACCTGAAGGATACGTCTCAGCGCATTGTCGCTCAGGCAGCCCTAACGAGGAGCTGAAACAAACAATCAGCGAAGGCAGGAAGGCGTGACAACTCCTCACTAACGTCCGTGCAATCTGAGCCGAGCTGCGGGCTTCGAGCTTTGAGATGTTTACGCGTCACCCATTGAACGTATATAACAACGGTATATAGCCGCGCGAGCCAAGCTCAGTTAGTTATTGTCGCACGCAGGGCGAATAGGCGGGCACTCTTGGCGCGTTGTTCTCCAACGGACTCTGCAGCCGTGTCACGTCGTGATTTGCCTCGTCTCGAGAGAGAGAGTTCGATGCGAACACTTACGACTTATGGCGCCGAGAGTACATTAAGAACTGCCGCCGGTCTGGCTCATTAATTGTTTACAATATATACGCCCTGCTATAGTATACGGCCTCGGGAGAAAGTTTATTGATATGAGCGACAAACTTTTGCGATGATATACAGCGCACCCAGAGCGGCAACTGGTTCTCGTTTTATGCCTGATAGAAACAAGTTGTTCGCTCTTTTGATGCGTGATCGAAAGGCACGTGCTCGATTCTCGATGGGTATAGAGACCTTATTTACATGCGTGCGTTTCTGAAGCGGTGTAAAGTGAATGCGAAAAATACTCCCAGAAATCTCAGGCGGTCATGAGCGGATGATATTTTTAAAGGAGCGGGCCGGAGAAAACAAAAAGAAAAATTTCTCAGTGCGTGTATTATGATAATAATTAGACAAATACAGTGTTAAACTTTACTGTAGAGGTGTTATATCAGTGTGACGGGAAAAATAAAAGCCCAGGAAGTCAGGACAAACGCTTCTAGCTTGCATGGTTGCCACTGCGTGGCGCTTAACACTCAAATTGGCAGCGGGAAATTCGAACGTTCGGTACATTCTGGTGATTTTCTATGGTCGTCGGATATATTTGAGCTGAGCGAGAAAATATTTTATACGCCAGATTTCGCAGTGAGAAGGAAGATACCCATAACAATCACCATGGTAATAAATAATTTCCTCGGACTGTGTAGTTTTTTTTTGTTTTTCAGTATTGCAAATTTAAAATATCCCCATTCAGTTACGCGGTGATCGCTTCTGGTTGCCAACAGATGCCGCGAATTTCTCATTGTTTAGGGAAACTGACCATGTGCTTCAATAGTTAAGTGCAGTTGCAACAAACCTGCAAGCGATAGCATATGAGGAGAACTCAGGGAAACTAGCCGAGCATGCATAATTCTCGCTTCTTATTTCCTGTTCCCTAAAACTATTGTTTTTGCTTTCTCTTGCGCCGGTCGTTTGGTTCTCATTTCACTAGTGTTAGCAGACATGGGACAGAGACCTCAGAGAACGATAGGAGATTGAATATTTAGAAGTGGTAAGGGCTGTCAGTATTGATGCGCTAAGCAGGCAAAGGTGTTTCTCTCTGTGTGTCTGCAGACAGTAACTCAGAAATAACTAGGCAATTAAATATGGGTTGAAGTGTAGTTCGTAGACACTCTTAGGTCATGAATAGTGGCTCACCAGCGCCCTATAACTTGAAGAGTTGATATGTCGCCGACACCCACCAATACGGGGCTGGAACATGGACTGACAGAAAGGACTGAAAGTTTAGTGAGGGCAGAACAGCGAGCTTTGGAGACGAAAATGATCGCATGCAGCAACCTCAATAAAGCATCGATAAAGCAAAGTTGGTTAATAAATAAGCAGTTTTGATAATGCTACCCCCAGTTGAAATCAAGAAAGGGAAATGGGCGTGGGGGAGACATGAGAAGCGAGAACGGATGGCAAAGTACGGAGTGGATTGCAACAGATGGAAAAAGGCAGGGCAGATAGATTACATTGCACGATGAGCACGGATAGGGTGACAGCAGCTGCAACGCATAACATGATAAATTGGAGCTCATATGCGATGAATGGGAGATGCCTTTGTCTTGCAGCTTGCGTGATCAGGATGATGACGGCCTCAAATGAAATCAAAAACATATATATATATATATATATATATATATATATATATATATATATATATATATACAAGGAAGCACGCGCCTCCTTGTTCATCTATAGACACAACATTCGCATGGATGGCGAGCGCGGGATTTTTCGATTGCAACATACTACGCTGACGTCGTCAACAACAGCGCCGTCTATCCAGGAGAAATTAGCATGTACAGAATTTGTCACACTGAGCTTGGAACCCAGCTGGTTTCCTTCTAAGCGGTGCAGTCGGGTCCTGACTGCATGCATTGCTTAGACGCAACTCTTGTAGCACCCATTAAAGTCCCCATCTTCGGAGGGAGCAGAACGAGACTTGTTCTGATTTTCAGGAGATTTGGAATAATATAGGGATACCCACGTGCCACGCAGCATGGACAGGAAGAAAATTATACGGGGCACTAAACTTTTGACAAAGGGTGTGCAGACATATACCTCAGCAAACAGTGTAATCAAGCTACGTACACTATCCGTGTAACATATCGTAATATGGGGACTGCACATCCAGTTCCTATCCACAACGTCCGCTTGAAAATAAATTTCACTTCTTGAAAGGCGCGTCAAGCTTGCCCTAATCAAGTTACTGTCGCTTTTGTGGTTCTACGTCCGCCTGGCTTCGCTTCCCAGCTCCAATGCGCACATTGATCGTTGCGCCTTAATGCAGTCGATGCTTTCCCTGTAGAACCGCATCAGACTGATTATTATGGTATAGATGGCTTGCATATGATGTCAGGGCTGCGATGATCATGCATGCATATAGCTTCCATGGCAATTGGCTATAAGCGGATTAGACGAACGAACAGGCACTCTACTGGTCAACCAACACGGTGGCCGTTGAGGCGTTGTTGCAAGCCATCTACTGCCATGCCTATATATATGTATATATATATATATATATATATATATATATATATATATATATATATATATATATATATATATATATATATATATATATATATATATATATATATATATATATATATATATATATATATATATATATATATATATAGACCAGTCCCTGGTCGAAACGTTGAATAAATCTGTTAAGTTTTTCAATGTGACTTCCCCAACTTTTATGTATTCAGTCAGTTGCCTTGAAGATTTTCTTATTCCTTACATATATATATATATATATATATATATATATATACCGGACAAAAGAAAGCCTGGGCTTTCGTGAACGCTTGTAATCGCACTCGCCAGCGCTTGCATAGCTTACGATAGCTTCCAGTTTTTTGTATACCTTGGTGGCTTTGATTGGTGTGCATTTACAGCATGGTTCGTCACGGTTTCCCAATAGCGCTTCTTTCGGTCACACAGCCAGTGCGAAGCCTAGGGCACATGTCGTCCGAAGTCAAGCTCTACGGTGGTCGTCGCCTTTACTTCCCCCCGCCCCGATTAAAAAACAACACTTGCCTACCTTTGTGTATATCTTTATGAAATTTTCAGTACATTTGCCGCGTGTTTCCTCGGCTACAAAACATAATTTTATTGCGGCCAGAATCAAGTCGTTGGAGCCTGTTCAACAACGTTCGACAGGTGAGGCACTTCGATGAATTCTGAGTTTTCCCAGCTTGCCTATTGAGAGCTGCCATATACTGGGCGGACTGCCTTTCCACTGCAGCTTTCTTCCAATGGCTGGGCCTGGGCTGTGGTTACAGTCAAGGACAGCATCCTGTTCTGACACTTTCCGTTGTCGGTGCTTTCCAGCGCGTCGCGGCATTCACATGCCGAATAGAAGTTCATACGCATAGTTCTGAGGAACCATGACCGCCAACGAATTCTCGCGATGTCTTTTTTTCGCACGCACAACTCCTGAAACACTACGACAAGAAACCTTTACGGTTTGTTTCAAGCACGTAACTGTTCTCATACATTGGTATATGCTATGCAACTCTCATGCCTTTTGTGGATTCGGTCCTTGAATACTCAGGACATCGGCGTGACACTAAGCAATGAATCTTTGTGAGGCTCAATACTTCTGCGGCCTCGACGCATGAATACAAAAACCACGATTTATGCACAGTCTAGTGCTTGAAGCAGAACTGTACGCATAAAATGCTACCCTCTTCCCTACATCCAGACGATTCTTAGTACCTCCACTGCATGCACTATTTATCGTGCCTCTTCTGCATGCGTGTCCATCTTCGTCTTTTTCGCCGTGATGTCAAGTCTTTCTTGCATCCTTCTGCATGCTTTTGTTTTCTCTACAGCATGCCTCATTTGGGGACAATGCAGGCTCTGACGGGCTAATCAATCAGTCGCACGAGCACCGCTTCTGAAATCCAGAGATCCATGATTGTTTCCCCTCGACCCATCGTCTACTGCTTAAGGATTGTTTAGCGGAAATTACGTCATCATCAGACATGACGTCATCGTTCTGTTACCAGGTAATATGATCCGGTCACCCAAGTCACACAGGCTATTTAATTTCGTCACATGACCCATCAACAGCTAACGAGTCACGTCGCACATTATGTACCACTTGTACATTACTTTGACCATACATCATGACCAAACAGCTCACACACGACTTGAACGCTTAATTCGTTTTTCTTTTCCTTGGTTACATGATCACCTCTATAATACTCCATTTAAGCCGGGTCATGCGAATACTTCTATGACTCGACACGTAGTACTTGGCACTCTTAGAAAAAAATGTATACTAAAAGGTATACTGCTGCGGATACTAACTTTTATAGCCGTCACTATGCCACTATATTCCTACTATCTCTTATGAACAAGTATTACTCTTTCTACCATGAGGACAGAATGTCCGATAGCGTGGCCGAACGAAATATTCGAGTATTGGGTTCTGCAACATTCCTGTCATGTGTCATAGAGTATATCGCCTTGCACAGATCGCAAAGTGCAGCGGCCAGTGGCTACAAATGAACAGCGAAGAAAAACGCCAATTTTCGTTATTTCCTGAAACCTCCCCATATGCATGAATATTGTTAATCGAAAATAAACGTATGATAAATTACTTGAGGATGCGAAGTATTGCGCGTTAAGTACATGTGGTTTGGCACCTCTCCTGTGACTAAAAACATGATTTCAAGCGTCATGCATATGCTTTAAGGCAGCTTCAGCCTGTTGCAAAAGCGCAGGGCAGCAAAATCAACATGTTTTGGTCTGCAAAATGATGTCTATAATGGAAATACCACCGGTATAGTGGGGCACCATTTGTGCTTCAGATACAACGTTATCTTTCTTAGACTTCATTGTCTGCTGCTGTGGCCTATAGTGAGATTCGCGTTCATTTCCCAGTCTAACGGTTGTGAGTTCGAATGCTAGCATTTTTATTCTTGTGCATTTCTGCTCCCTTTCTTGTAATCGTGCGCGATTAGTGGTGTCAGAACTATACTGCCCAAAGATGGCAATCACGGCGCATGCGTATATTTCCTTTTACGATTGTTTACGTAGTTGTACAAGCACTTAGCACCTACTGTTACTACCTAGTTACTAACATAAGTGACAAGCAATTACTGCGCTCAGTGTCATTAATGGCGATCTTTAATAGCATAGGGCTTCGTGCTTAAAGGGCAACTGCATAGGTTTTAGAAATCGACGAGCTTAAAAGCGTCGATGGTGTCAAACTTGCAGGTAAAGCTTGTGAAGTCCTTTGGGCTAGCATTTGAAATGATTAAGTGATCGCCGGTTAAATTCGCTACTGCTTTCAAGCTTCTCCGCAGCGCACAGCGCGCACCGCACAGGTATCGGTACCTTTCCAACGCATAAAATCTTGCTTTGGAGAGAAAAAAAAACAGCGCCATCGAAGGCAAACCCCGCCGAACATTGTTTGGCAGCATCCAACGAGGCACGGCACGGTGTAGCTGACGACAGCGGTAATTTCAAATCATATTTTGAGTGACGTCACACTGAACTTCCCCGCACTCCTTTGGTGCCTGAGGAGAAGCACCAAATTCAATCGTCGATTACGCCACTACTTTAAAGGCTAGTGCAAAAAAAAAAAAAAAAAAAACTTGACATGCGTTACCTACATCCTATATTGATTTGAACTCTTGAATATCTCGAAATTCTCAAAACGTGGTGCAGGTGTCCTTTAAAAGAACACCGAAAACGAAACTTCGGCTTAAGCGACGAATATTCAGTATTAGCAGCGCGCGCTCTGTCTACGCCGGTAAGCACATCGCCTTGCGATCATAGGATCAGTGAAACGTGCTCCCGCCACAGCCATTAGCCGAGGCAGCAGGGGCTCCTCGAAGTCGGCGCTCGCTGGTGGCGGCGAGCGCCTTTCATTAGCCCGCGACCGCGCGCACGATTCACGCGCAGCTATGGACGACGAGTTCGCTTCCTCCAACGTTTGCTTCCTCCCGCGAAGAAGCTTCCTTTTCCCCGACACTCGCTGGCTTCTTCGCCAGAAATGACGCCTGGCGCACGCGCTAACGCACCGCCAGTCGTCGTGAATGGGAGCGCCGCGGTTGTCGTCGCGACTGCCGCGAGGGGTGTACCGTATGCGGCTGCCTGTAAGCATGCAGCGCGCGATGCGGTTTGAGGGCTCGTGCGATGCCCGTAGGCGGCGCGGCTGCGAGCTTGCGACGTACCGCTATCGAGGCATCACCCTCACCAGTGTCTTGCTAATCGTGCTGCTCCCCTTTTACGGTTAACGGAAAGGTTGTAACAGCGATTAAGACGGAACAAAGGGAATGAAAGACCCACTTGAGCAATAGTGGGTCTCTTACGCAATTGTGTGTGCTGGTTACTTTGCCAAAAGTAACCAGGTAGCGCGCTTTGCTCATCAGCTATATAATGGGTCCCTTTCGACACCGCTAATGCCCAAAAGGTCTCGAAAGGTGAGGTCAAAGGTCCTCCTTACCTTACAGAGATTTAAAGCTCAATGGGTGCCTGTGTTCCGCTTCAGGGCTGGGAAAAAACATTTGACTGGCTACTTTGGGCAAAGACGGTATACCAACCATCCCGTATTAGCCCTATTCTACACTTCATATAGTATGGTAACGCTCCTCGATTATCATCATCATCATCAGCCTAAACTATACGCCCTCTGCAACACACGGGCCCATCCAATTCCCGTGTAATCAACCCTGCCCTGGGCGAGCTGAAGCCACCTTACCTCTACATTGATATCGATGGTTACTCGGGCAGCATTTCTGCAGCGTTTCTGAGATTAAGGGGTGAAGAGCAAAGATGGGCGGGTATAGTGGGTTGAAGCCTTGTGGACGTTGGAGGTGGGTTTATGGAAGTAGGCGAAGCCTCTTGAGAGAGCAGGTCGGTTATTTGGTTGTCGGTGGTGGATTATGGAGGGTGACGATGAGTGGAGGGCCAATATGGGTGAAAAGTGGGCGCACGCCTTCTGTAGGATCGAGTCGGCACCACGCAATACCCGACGCGCAGATTTGAGAATATGAGGGTAGTAATGGTGAGGCATTGAAAAATAAAAAAACGACACAATTTGCGGCCTAATAATTAATCATTTCGCAGGTCTAAGAACTGCTCGGATCAAAAATCGGCTTTTATATGCCGATAAATCATCACCAATGGTCCCTTGTGAGGCGGCATACTCCGGCGGCTGGATGAGATTAGGAAAACTGCAGGGATAAAGTGACCGCAGGTGGCATAGGAACGGGCTAATGGGAGCAATTTAAGAGTGGTCTTTGCCCTACAGTGGACGTAGAGCGAGGCTGATGATGAAGGTGATGTTTGCCAACCTACCAAACTAGAAATTTACACCGATTTCGCAGTCAAAACGAAGAGCCCACGGGACGAGTTGAAGGCTAACAAGAGCGTCGTAATCAGATCGAGGTTCCTGACCACGTCAATATACTCGGTAAAGGAAAGACCGCCCGCGTGTTAAAACGCCCAGGGCAACCAAAAAAACTGGGGGGAACACTTAGGCTCGGTCTTGAGAGTATGACGTGCATGGTAGCGTTAATGAGTTGATGCCCGTATATGCACAGTTGGTCGTTCTCTACTTTATATTCATAGATCGCTGGGAGTCACACCATACCTGGCGCAGTGGTGCAGCGATGCGCCACTGCCCTGGAAGCTGGCTGTTTAAAGCACACCCACTGGTCCGGGCTGGTGAGATCCAGGCTGCTCTTCCCGAGCAGCCTCTTCGACGAGTCGTTCATTTAAATGCAACCTGCCACAGTGAGCAGTTTGTTCACAATCCGGCGGGCAAGTCGCCACCTACCCCCATTGGCAAGTTATAATGACGTCACATGGTCACATGATCCATTTGAAGGGCGTCACAATCCAACTGCATGCTCCGGCCGCTCCCGCTGCGAGGCTTCAAACAGTCGACAACGCCGACTCCAGCCAATATTTTCCCGACATGAGGCTACTAGCTTTCCCGCGTTAAAACATGAACAACCTTATACAGCCTTCGCATACACGTTGCGTGCATTCCCTTGCGCTCGCTATTCCGTCGCCACCCTGTTTAAACTCCGCGTTAACGGCGGCTGCTCTTACGCAAGCACATGTGGCATGCATCTTTGCGCGCGCTTCTTTTGCCGCCAAGGCGTTCATTTAGCGCGCACGCGCGCGGCTTTTCCGCGCGCTTGGCGCGCTATTTGAAAAGGCGCGGGCGCCGACGGGCGCGTTTTTTAGACCGGCGCTAAGAGAAAGGTGAAAGAGGCGAATAGAAGCGCCGGCTCAGGAGGAGAGATGGACGCAAAATGAACTCCGACGGCGCCGAGCCAAAGCTGCCCTTGTGCGGGCACAGTGCGTGGTGCCGCGGAATAAAGACGAGCACAAGGCGTGTGGCTTCCGAGAAGTCTCCTAGTCAAAGCCGAAGCCACAGCCTGAATAGCGGACGAGTTCACGCACTTCACGGAATGCCTCGGCTGCGTATATATATGTATGCGTGCAAGCCGCGCGAGCGCCTGCCTTTCTTTTTTGGTGACGGCCGCAATGGCGAGCTATAAATCAGCACGTCGCGTTTCCATGCCTCCTCGAGCCGTATGCATACAGCTGCGCCGCCGCCGAGCTTCAAGAGGACCGCGTCTCTTCAAACTTGGCGGTCCGTTCAATTTAATTGTAATTCGTCGCCTTCTGTAAGTTGGACATAGAGTGATGCAGCGGGCTGAGCTGGGATTAAGCACCACCGACTGCTGAGTTTCTGTGTGCTTCTGAACACTAAGTCACGAATTTCGGTAATGAATACAAGAGTGCGGGAATTATTGGAGCTCGGGAGATGTTTGAGGGGCTGGAGAAACTAGAACAGCAGGTGGTTCCGGCGAGATTTCATCTAAGGCGGCTTGCAAAGAGGGATGGGTGTTTTGCGGTGAGGTTGGGTAAACGAGAGGAGTAGAGTGCGCGGAAAAAGAAAATTCTACAGGTGAAATCTGCACGTGATGAGAACAAACAACAACGGTTGCCCACAAATGTGTTTCCTACCTGCAGAGCTTGTTTAATATGTTTGTCCAAAACTAACTGGACTTCTAAAGTTGTAGCTACACAGCTAAACATGCAGGGCAGAAGGCAGGCAGAGATATCCTGTTTTTGGGTTTAGCCATTTAATTTTTGGTTCCGAGAGATACGATAGAAGGAGCTAGGAATTGCCCTAACTAGAAATATTCATTTGTGTCATACGGGGAGGTAGGCTACGGAGGGTTGGTCGTGAAATGCTTGGTTTGTTAGGGTGAACATGTCTGAAATGAAGGGAAAATTATGTTTTTTTTTTTATGCGGGCCGACCGCATTACATATAGCGCTGACGGTTTCAGCACGCGGTTCCTTTCCGGGCCGTACAGAACTTTGCCGGGTGCTTCGTTCAGGCCTCGACGTGAAGGATGTCTTAATCTCGACAACGCAGACCGCATTGCGCCCCATTCTAACTTCTCAAAACACTGCCGTTCCATGATCCACAGGCGCAGTAGCTTCGCTTTCGGCGCTACCCTCCTCCCTTGCCTCCTTCTTCCCTCCCCTTCGGATAGCTTTGCCTGCAGCTGGCGCACACGCAGGCGTTGATTGACCCTGTAGGTCATCGGTGCTCCCTTGACCGGCGGTTACCTACAGTTCAATGCAGGCTTTTTATTGCTTTTTTTTTCGGAGGTCATGCTCTTTCCGGGGCGGTGTCGCGGGTGCTGAGACACACTCTTCACTCTCCACACTTCCTGGAATCGCGCTTTTCAACTTCGGGGAGAAGTCTACGGCGCTTCTTCGTTCGCTGTAACCGAGTGGTGCGGCCACAGTAGTTCGTTGTATACCTGAGACGAATTGCCATTGCCGTAATGCATAATTTCACGGTAGCACCGCACACGTTCGTAATAAGCTAGCATTCTTTATATCTGCGGCTGTTATAAGTAGGCTAGACGGCACTCGTTTATGTAAGAACGAAACGTACATCGATGAATCCATCATGAATTTTTTTTTAAGCAGCTCATAAAGAATTTTCAGTCACGAGTGTCATTCCGAGCACGAAGATCACGGCTACTAGTTCAGTTGGTAAGTCTGTGTTTGTACCTTTTGTGAGTTTAATTTCAGTCCTGCACACTGAATTCTTTAGAGTCGTGAAATATTAGTTGCGGACGGAGGAAATCAAACAGGAATAACAAACGTTTCTAAGCAAAAAGTATAGTTCGTGCTGGAGCAAGGTGAAGAGACTTTTAAAGAATAAAAAATCTTTACGCAAGGCAACTGAACTAATATTGACACAGACGATTCACGCTTCACTGCTCTGCGACTTGTTGACGACGACGTAATGGTGCCACCCCGGTCCAGTGTGCTAGTTCTCGTGAGGAATGATTTATTCCACGACTACGAAGGTGTCGCTGATAGCCACGTACCCCTGCTGCTCGAGAAAGGAGTAGCCATCGCTCGCGGGCTCGTCCAACTACAAGACGGTTGTGCTAGTGTGCTCCTTACAAATTTTGCCAACGAGTTGCAGCACCTCGCCAAGGGCACGGCTGTCGCCTTCCTGCATGACTTCGCTGTGGTGCCTCAAGTGTGCGCCCTGGAGACAAGCCCTGAAGACCAGGCCCCACCATGCCCTGTCCTTCCGTCCGTCAGAATCAATCCCGATTTGGCGCCTGAGCAGACGGCTCTTCTCTCGGCGCTTCTAACCGACTTCGCGGGTTGTTTTGCCACAAGCTCCAGGGTCGGTCGTACGCCTGTCGCAAAGCATCGCATTATCACCAACGAGACTACACCACCCGTATGTCAGCGCCCATACCGCGTTTCTTCGACGGAACGCGAAGCCATTAAAAGGCAAGTGGACGAAATGCTCGCCGACGATGTCATTCAACCGTCGACAAGTCCATGGGCGTCACCGGTAGTCCTCGTGAAAAAGAAAGACAACACCCTGAGATTTTGTGTCGATTACCGCAAACTGAACAACGTGACGAAAAAGGACGTTTACCCGCTCCCCAGGATTGATGATGTACTCGACAGACTACGTGATGCCAGGTTCTTTTCCTCCTTGGATCTCAAAAGCGGCTACTGGCAGATAGAGGTGGACGAGCGAGACCGCGAGAAAACTGCTTTTGTGACGCCTGATGGTCTATACGAATTTAAGGTGCTCCCGTTTGGACTATGCTCAGCGCCGGCCACTTTCCAACGCATGATGGACACTGTCTTGTCTGGGCTCAAGTGGCAGACGTGCCTCGTATACCTGGACGATGTCGTCATTTTCTCGCCCACCTTCGAGCAACACTTGGAGCGGCTGCGCACAGTGCTCCGGGCGCTCCAATGTGCGCAACTTACGATCAAGCCCGAGAAATGCTATTTCGGTTTTGAGGAGCTTCGTTTCCTCGGCCATGTTGTCAGCGCGCGCGGTGTTCTCCCAGATCCCGACAAGACCGCTGCTGTCTCCAGTTTCCCGCGTCCCACTGACAAAAAGACCCTTCGACGTTTTTTGGGACTGTGCTCTTACTATCGACGATTCGTCCAAGATTTTTCCAAAATAGCTGAACCCTTAACAGCGCTGACCAGAGACGACACACCCTTCTTGTGGGGAAGCGACCAAGAGGATGCTTTCGTGGAGCTCCGCCACCGCCTGCAACGTCCACCGATACTCGCCCATTTCGATGACGCCGCAGCAACTGACATACACACTGATGCTAGCAACGTAGGCCTTGGGGCGGTCCTGGTACAGTGGCAGGATGGCGCCGAACGAGTCATCGCATACGCAAGCCGTACACTTTCGCGCTCGGAATGCAACTATTCAACGACTGAGAAAGAATGTCTTGCGGTAGTCTGGGCCATCAGTAAGTTCCGCCCATACCTATACGGAAGACCATTTCGCGTTGTCAGTGATCACCACTCGTTATGCTGGCTGGCCAGCCTCAAAGATCCATCTGGGCGGTTGGCGAGGTGGAGCCTCCGTTTGCAGGAGTACGACGTAACGGTCGTGTACAAGTCGGGGCGGAAGCACCAAGATGCGGATTGTTTATCACGCGCGCCAGTGGACCTTGCTTCCCCGGAAATCACTGAAGACTTCTCTTTCCTTGGTGCTGTTTCCTTGGTGCACTGATGCTCTCATAGCATCTGGTGCAATTAGTTGATAAAACAGCTAAATATATTTCTTTCTTAACAGAGGCCGCAGGAGCGCCGCCGATTTTGTAAAAAAACTCGCTCTTTCTTTTTCTGGTTACAGGAATTCCTACCTTTTAGTTTGTTTTTTTTTAGAGATTTTACCCCCATGTCTATGAGAGAGAAAGGAATTTTAATGAGGGAAAGGTGGAGAGGTCGGCCGGTGGTAACATGGCCCTGGCCTGCTACTCCACACAGGGGAAAGGGAAGAGGAGGAAAAGGAAAGTGCGAATGAAGGCTGATGATGGCATAATACAATGAGTTTCTCGGGTGATGTCTACACACACACACACCACACACACCACACTGGCTGGCACTCGCATCGCGGTTAGTACACGCACATAAAACTCATAAAACTGGTGTCTGCAACACAAACACCGACACATGTCATTAACCATGTAGGTTGTGCACAGGCGGTCACAGACGAGTATCCAGGCCTGTTTCACACAAAAAGTTGAGCAGGGCCTTTGTCACACGGCACCAATCAGAACGTCTCGTCCTGGCGCCCAGAAGAGTTTCCTCAGAGAGAGGGCGAGAGTCCAGTTGTTTCACGGTCGCCTCCAATGTTGTTCTTTCAGCAGTATAGTTCGGGCACTCGCAAAGAAGGTGTCCAATAGTCTCTGGAGTGTGGCACTGTGCGCAATTTGGGTTACTTTCGATGCCGATCTTGTGAAGATAGTGTTTGGTGTAGGCAACGCCAAGCCGTAGCCGGTGGAGTAAAGTCCCATGACGTCGCACCACCATAGATGGCAAATGTAATCGTGAGCCAGCGTCAAGCTTACAGACGCGGTCCTGTTGATGACTCGAATCATGCCAGTGCGACTGCATTGCCGCTTGCATTAAATGCGCCAACAAGGCTCCAATGTCTGATCTAGAAAAGGCTATCTCAATGAAAGCACCATCACTATGTGCCATCCGAGCCTCGGCGTCAGCACGCTCGTTTCCCGCTATGCCGCAATGGCTCGGTATCCATTGAAACTTTATGATATGGCCGCGGTGGAAAGCTTCGGCTAACAAAACCACAATTTGTTGAACCAGCTGCTCGCATGCCCTTGGTTTTAGATAAGTTTGTACGACCTGCAATGCCGATCTCGAGTCGCAGAATATAGTCCATTGCTGCGCTGGCTGGTGACCAATATAAAGGACGGCTTCTCGTATGGCTGCCAATTCGGTTGCCGTAGAGGACGTTTTGTGCATGAGCCTGAAACGGTGACATGAGGCATTTCCTGGCACTATCACCGCTGCAGCTGAAGAAGTGGTCGTCACGGATCCCATGTCTATGTATCCACATTGCCTGGTGGGCCCTTGTTTACCTTTCTGATATGGCTATAAGCTGGAAATATTCTCTTGTGTTTCGCAGCATTTTTTAACGACTTATAGTTTATGATTTTTACCGTCCCAAAGCGACCCAGGCTATTAGGGACGCCGTAGTGAAGGGCTCCGGATAATTTCCACCACTTCGGGTGCTTTAACGTGCATTTCGCCTCCATCGAAATGAGACCACCGCGACCGGGACCGAACCCTTCGTCTTTCAGTGTCAGCAATTAAGCACCATGACCACTCAGCCACCGCGGTGGTGTTTTTCTTTTTTAACAATTTGATATTTAAATCCTGTACAGGTGCCGGCCGGCGACAATTCGTTTCCAGCATTTGAGTTGCAGCGGCCGGCGCTTCGGCCGCTGCGGCTGAGCCTAAGCTATAATAAAAGGCTCACTCTACACATCGCCTTACAGTCAATAGCATCATCTCACAATAAAGTAATAGTATGGTCACTTTCCGCGATGCCTTCAGCCGCGAAGCGAGCGGGCGCCAGGCGAGCCGGACCCCAACGTCAGGCCAGCGCAGCTGCAAGGCGGTTGTGGCCACAAATTTGCTCGTATCACAGTTGTTACCTTTACCAGCAGCTCAGTATTGGTCAGCGATCCTCAAAAATGACACATTTTTCACATTTCTTGGCCTAGGGTTTATTATTTACGTCAATAACACTCTCTACCTCATTTTTTATGACGCCGGCCGACCTGATCCAGGCCGGTCGGCCGGCCGGCATGCTCGGCGTACTTGACGTTCGCACAAAGAAACACAAAACAGCCATTCTACAAGAGATGATGCTTCCTAGATTCGAGCAACGACAACATGTCTGTTCAAAAGTGGATCTTTCGGCAACGACACCGACTGCGACAACGCCGGGCGACGAACTGCGCGCTGGTCCCAGGCTGCCCTAGTCGTCGCTATAGGCCTAATGGTTTCGCATCGAAGCAAGCGCTTCGGGAGTCGCTTGCGCTATATCAAAAGGCCTACTCTTCACATCGCTTTACTGCGAACTCGTCCCATAATAGAATATATATTCGATTTCCACGACGCCTTCAGCAACGGAGCTAGCAGGCGGCAGGCGAAGCGCCGCAGCAGCACCAAAGCGGCTATGGGATGAAATTCGCTAGTATCGCATTCATCACTTTTACGATCAGCTCGGTATTGGCCAACGACCGTCAGAAGTGATGCATTTTTGACATGCATCTATCCTAGGGCTTGCTATAAACGTGAACAAACAATACTAGCGCGTTTTTCACTCGGCCCCGAGCGCCCTGAGGAGCGCGGCGTACGTCATCGCGACGCTGCCGCTCTCCGCGCTCGCTTTGGCTCCCGCTTCCCGTCGTTGCGTCTGCCGCGCGCGGCTCGTCGTTGACATCTAGCAAGTTGCACGCAGGCGACGAGCTGCGATCGGACGTTGCGACACCGTTCGCAACAGCGCACCGCAGTAAATCGCACTAACTTTCGCACATGTGTCTACGACTACCGGAAGTAAACAAGCAGAGCGCCATTGCTTGGCGTATGCATGGGCGGAACATCGGCCCGTCTTTTCTTTTTTATGCGAAGCATATTGTCACGTTGTAGTGACGGCAGTCCAGTGCTCTTTATTTGGGCTGACTTGCGCCCGCAAAATAACTGAATCACTCTGCGGCGGCGTAAGCAACAAACGTGCTCGTCGGTCGTCGAACTACGAATGCCCGCCGCTCGCGGCATCGCTCAATTTAAAGCCGGCAAGGAAACTTCCAGATAACAGGTCAAGATCATCTACGGTAATCTGGAAAAACCTAGATGCAGCCTTTCATGGCTGCGAACAATCGAGATTAGTCTGGTCGCTTCTCGCGCCACGAACAAAAGTGATAACGACCCTTTCCTGCTGCCTTGAGCGTGAACGAACACACACTGCAATGATACGTGGCATTACCCCCCTTCCAAAGAAGCATCGTCTCGATGCTTTAAAATGAAAATAAACACGGACAATGAAAACTTCCAGTCCTTTAGCGTTCATAATATGGCTTCAGGCGTACGACATGTACGACTTCCGGGCGTGTGCGGCGTCGCTGAGATGCTGTCGTGCCGTCGGGGATCACTTCGTAGTTGAGGTCACCGATGCGACGGAGAACCTTGTACGGGCCAAAGTAGCGTCGCAGCAACTTTTCACTCAATCCACGGCGGCGAAATGGCGTCCATATCCAAGCACGATCACCTGGCTTGTAATGCGTGTCTCGTCGGCGCAGATTGTAGCGTCGGGCGTCGGTGTGCTGCTGATCTTGAATGCGAAGCCGCGCAATTCTTCGGGCTTCCTCGGCGCGATGAAGGTAGGCGGCGACGTCGAGGTTGTCTTCGTCAGAAACGTGCGGGAGCATTGCGTCGAGTGTTGTCGTGGGCTTCCTGCCGTATACCAGCTGGAATTGGGTAAACCTGGTTGTCTCCTGGACGGCAGTATTGTACGCGAAGATCACGTAGGGCAGAATGGAGTCCCACGTCTTGTGTTCGGCGTCGATGTACTTGGATAGCATGTCTGCGATGGTCTTGTTCAGACGCTCTGTGAGTTCGTTGGTTTGTGGATGATAGGCAGTTGTCCTCCGATGGCTTGTCTGGCTGTAGTTTAAAATGGCTTGCGTCAGCTCCGCTGTAAATGCCGTCCCTCTGTCTGTGATGAGCACTTCGGCGGCGCCGTGTCGCAGGAGAATTTGCTCGACATAAAATTTTGCGACTTCTGTTGCGGTACCATTAGGCAACGCTTTTGCTTCGGCGTATCGGGTCATGTAGTCGGTGGCCGCGATGATCCACTCGTTACCTGATGATGAAGTCGGAAAGGGGCCGAGGAGGTCCATTCCTATTTGCTGAAAGGGCTTAGTTGCAGGTGGTATGGGGTTCAGGAGTCCGGCTGGTCTAGTCGGAGGCGTTTTGCGTCGCTGACACTCACGGCACGTTTTCACGTAATGGGAAACGTCGGTAGCTAGCCGCGGCCAATAGTACTTCTCCTGGATGCGGTGCAACGTGCGAGCAATCCCGAGATGCCCTGCAGTCGGCTCATCATGACATGCCTGCATAATTTCTTGCCTAAGATTCTTGGGCACGACAAGAAGATGTACTGTCCTGTTGGGCGCGAAGTTCTTCTTCAGGAGGACATTATTGTGAAGGACGAAGGACGACAGTTGGCGCTTGAACCCCCGGGGAGGCGATGCGGTCTTGCCATTCAAATAATCAACTAGGCTTTGCAACTCAGGATCCGAGCGCTGCTGCTGCGCGAAACTGCTGGCGCTTACCGGTCCTAGGAAAGCATCGTCTTCTTCTTCTTCCGGTGCTGCGTCTACGGGGGCTCGCGATAGGCAGTCTGCATCGGAATGTTTGCGGCCAGATTTGTAGACTACAGTTATGTCGAATTCTTGAAGACGCAGGCTCCAACGAGCAAGGCGGCCGGAGGGATCTTTCAAATTGGCCAGCCAGCAGAGAGCATGGTGATCGCTCACAACCTTGAATGGTCGTCCGTATAGGTAGGGGCGAAATTTCGACGTGGCCCAAATAATGGCGAGACATTCTTTCTCTGTCGTCGAATAGTTGGCTTCGGCTCTCGACAGTGAACGGCTAGCGTACGCGATAACTTTCTCCTTTCTGCCATTTTTCTGAACGAGGACCGCTCCTAAGCCCACACTGCTTGCATCGGTATGAACTTCGGTTTCGGCGTTTTCATCAAAGTGCCCGAGCACAGGAGGGGACTGTAAGCGGCGCTTCAGCTCGTTGAAAGCTTCCTCTTGCGGCCTTTCCCATTTAAAAGGCACGTCAGCCTTGGTAAGTTGAAAAAGGTTCAGCGATGCGCGAAAAGTTCTTGACGAATCGCCGGTAATAAGCGCACAATCCAAGGAATCTGCGTATAGCTTTCTTGTCATTAGGCTGTGGAAACTCTGCGATCGCAGCCGTCTTCTGGGGGTCTGGGCGAACTCCATCCTTGCTTACGACGTGACCAAGGAACAGCAGCTCCTCGTAGGCGAAGTGGCACTTCTCTGGTTTCAATGTCAGGCCTGAAGACTTGATCGTTTCCAGCACTATGCGAAGCCTTCTGAGGTGGTCTTCAAAGTTTGAGGAGAAGACAACAACGTCATCTAAGTAGACGAGGCAAGTCTGCCACTTCAAGCCTGCGAGCACCGTATCCATTACTCGCTGGAACGTCGCTGGTGCAGAGCAGAGGCCGAATGGCATCACCTTGAACTCAAAGAGTCCGTCTGGCGTGATGAACGCAGTCTTCTCGCGATCTCTTTCGTCGACTTCAATTTGCCAGTAGCCGCTCTTCAGGTCCATCGATGAGAAGTACTTAGCGTTGCATAGCCTATCCAGTGTGTCGTCGATGCGGGGGAGGGGGTAGACATCCTTCTTCGTAATGCTGTTCAGGCGGCGGTAATCGACGCAGAAGCGAAGGGTGCCGTCTTTCTTTTTCACTAGGACAACTGGTGCTGCCCAGGGGCTGCTTGATGGCTGGATGACGTCGTCACGTAGCATTTCCTCAACTTGTTTGCGAATAGCTTGGCGTTCTAGCGGCGATACGCGGTAGGGGCTCTGTCGCAGTGGTCGGGCGTGTTCGTCTGTGACAATGCGGTGCTTGGCAAGCCGGGTTCTTCGCACATTCGATGCTGATGAGAAGCAATCGCTGTACTTTTGAAGAAGACTGCGTATTTGTTCTTGTCTGCTCCGTGGTAATGCCGGGTTGATATCAAACGTTGGTTGATGGCCTTGGTTAGATGGTTCTACGGGTTGGTCGGGTAGGGTAAATATGCCTCTGATGTCTGCCAGCTCGTCGAGGAAAGCGATCGTCGTACCTTTGTTTAGATGCCGGTATTCTTCGGTGAAGTTGGTTAGCAGCACCTGGTCTTGGCCATTTCGGATTTGGGCGACTCCCCTAGCGACGCCCAGTCCTCGATCAAGGAGTAACTGGGTGTTCCCCTCGACGACGCCTTCGGCAGTTTCGACGTCTCCAGTACCTATGCAGGCGAAGACACTTGATCGGGGCGGCACGCTCAGTACTTCGTCAAGGACGTTTAAGGCAACGCGATGAGTCGCTGTCGTCGCTGCAGATATGGCTTTGTCCGTGGAAAGCTTGATCGACTTGGATCGAAGGTCGATGATCGCCCGATGTTCATTCAGGAAGTCCATTCCTAAAATCACGTCTCGTGAGCATTGCTGTAGGATCAGGAAGGTTGTCGCGTAGGTTCTCCCATTTACAGTAACTCTCGCGGTGCAGCGTCCTGACGGCGTAATCAGGTTACCACCTGCGGTGCGGATCAGCGGGCCATCCCAAGTTGTTGTTACCTTCCTGAGTCGGACAGCGAGTGGCCCACTCATGACGGAGTAGTCAGCTCCGGTGTCCACCAAGGCAGTAACCGCGTGATCGTCGATCGTAACTTCAAGGTCACTTGTTCGCGTTTTCGCATTGCACGTTGTCTTCGGTGTACGATCTCGGCTTCGTCGAGTTGTGAGGCTGCGGTGGGCGTACTGCGACGTTACTTCACTGGGCAACGGTGAAAGCTTCAAGTCTGGCCGCGTCGTCGTCGTCGGTGTTGTCGTCGTCGGAGCTGTCGTCGTCGGTGTTGTCGTCGTCGGTGTTGTCGTCGTCGGTGTTGTCGTCGACGGTGTTGTCGTCGTCGGTGTTGTCGTCGTCGGTGTTGTCGTCGTAGTTGAGGCATGGTCTTGAGTACTCGTCGATGGAGGATCTTTATCATTGCGCTTAGAAGCAACCTCACCTCCAGAGGCTGCTTTATTTAGTTTAACCTTCGGGGGCTGGGGCAGCGTCCACGCATGGCGTAACCTCGGCTAGGAGATACAAAGCGCGGAGACGATGGCGACGGGGAACGTGATAGGCGGCTCGGCGATGAGTATTCTTCCCGACGCAAAAAAATCCTTGATTTCGGCTGGTCGCTGGCCGGGTCGGGGTCGTGGGGTGCCGTAAGAGAAGCCTCGGATGCCCATTCTCCGGTATGGGCAGTACCGGAGAATGTAACCGGCTTCTCCGCAGTGGGAGCATAGTGGACGGCGCTGGTCGGGTGTTCTCCATACGTCGCATTTCTTCAGCCGTGTGCGACGCTTGTAGGACGGGCGAGTTGGGGCGAGAGGGCGACGCTCCAGCGCAGCTGGCTAAGGCGATAGGGGCTTGGGTCCCGTCGTAGAGGTACAGGACGGCGCACTGCTGCGGCGTAAGTCATGGCTGGGGGTTACAGAGGCTGCGTGGTAGACTGGAGTCAGGTCCTCCGGTGAATAACTCAAAGGGCTGGCGTCACGACTTGCAGGGGTTGTCCGCTACATGGGAGGCTACCCCGCACCTCCACCAGATGTCACGTTGTAGTGACGGCAGTCCAGTGGTCAGGAAGACGCCAGCCAGTCTTAGAAACGAAGCTCTTTATTTGGGCTGACTTGCGCCCGCAAAATAACTGAATCACTCGGCGGCGGCGTAAGCAACAAACGTGCTCGTCGGTCGTCGAACTACGAATGCCCGCCGCTCGCGGCATCGCTCAATTTAAAGCCGGCAAGAAAACTTCCAGATAACAGGTCAAGATCATCTACGGTAATCTGGAAAAACCTAGATGCAGCCTTTCATGGCTGCGAACAATCGAGATTAGTCTGGTCGCTTCTCGCGCCACGAACAAAAGTGATAACGACCCTTTCCTGCTGCCTTGAGCGTGAACGAACACACACTGCAATGATACGTGGCAATATTACTAGAGCTACACTACAGCCCGTCGAGCGCGGCGGTGGAGCTACCATTGACCTTTAGCGTGACCACGTGACACCACGTGACACCATGACGTCACAGCAGAGGAGAGATGGGCTGCCGGCTCGCGCGGTCGGCCGCGGCGGTGGAGGCTCCACATCAGAGGCGCGGCGGCTGACCACGTGACAACATGACGTCACAGCAGAGGAGAGATGGGCTGCCGGCTCGCGCGGTCGGCCGCGGCGGTGGAGGCTCCACATCAGAGGTGCTGCAGCTGACCACGTGACGCTACAGCAGCGGTATAAAGCTGAGCTTGCCTCAGCTTTCCAATGTACTTTCCATGAGTGCCAAGAATGCTGTTGTAGCTGGTGCTGGGGCAGCGGTTGTACACTCTGCATTGAATTCACCGATGATCCCGTATATAGCTGCCACGGCAATCCTTGCTACACTTCTAGTGGTTGTATTAAAATGACCAAGTATTCAACCAAGGAAAGCCATGTATTACCAAGCCTAGCCATCAATATGCTTCGCATCTGACTAGGCTTAACCTTAGCTAAGCCTCAGCCATTTTTTTTTTCGGAGCGAGCCCTGCGTGTATGAGTTGAGGGTGGTATGTGGGGGAGAGGAGGAACATCATTTTAATCGGCGATATCTTCGGTGTTGATGGAGTTCGCTTAACAATTTTTGCGGTGCGGCGACAAGTGATGGAATACCGATCTCTCGTGGGCTTTTGCTAACCTTGGCAAAGAGCTTTTCAGGGTCCCTTTAAGTGCTTACATTTGGATGTGAGCTAACTTTCCCTGTGCAATCTTGATTCTTGAGTTGACTTTCATTCCGTCTACCTTTCGAGGTTGTTACCGTTTGCGTAGGCATACTGAAACGAACTTAATTTTATGCACTCCGACCTATTAATGTATCGACCTGGCCACTATAAGTATTTGCCTCTGACCCACAGAAGGACGGTGATACACGACGCAAAACCTGGAACCAAAGGAAAAAATAAATTAGCAAAAAAGAAGAGCCAGCCCCTCTGCGGTCGTAGCTGCGCGGAAGAACACGCTATTCTGAGGGGCGCCAGCAGGCAGCTACGGAAGGACCAAGCGACAAAGCGGGGGCAGTTCCGTGCGGCTTCCTGGGGTCCGGTGCAGTAATCTCCGTAAGTGGCGGGATTATCGCAACCCGCTCGCTTCCACCCGGGTGCAAGGTGGTCGCCGAACAACCGGAGAAAGAGGACAATGGCTTATGCTTTCGAAAGCAAAGTTTTCTTTGTTCATACATTTATTCTTTTTTTTTCCCTGGCAAACTCGCGTCTTTTCGGCGCTGTTCCGGTTTATCTTTGACCCACTAGCAGCTCGAACGCGCCTTGGAGACCCCATCTTTCGCAGATGCGCGTGAACGTTCGCGATGTCCTTCTTTAGGTCAACTTTGGCTGTGGCCTCACCACGCTAGACAGAAAGAAAAAGAAAAGATGGGGAGAGCGGGGCGGGAACGGGGGATAAGCCGGTGGTGAAAGAGAAGAGAAGAGTTGATCGCGAAAGGGGATAAAGAAACCAAACACATCTCTCTCTCATTTTTTTCCCTCTCCGCGAGTCCCACTGCCCACCCCGGAAGCTCAGTACCTCTATAAGCGGCTATTCTTGTAGTTACGTTCAGTGCAAGGAACGCCCACACCTTTAGTGAACCCACAGCAATATTCGTTTCACCTGCCGGTTACAATGACTGGTCGGTGAAAAAAAATTTTTGAAAAATCTCGTTCCTGTTAACCTGCGTCAATATCAAGCAACCAAGAGTAATGCCGCCAGTGTTGCAAATTCTCACCTGGGACAGAAAAAGCGACCAACTATTTCCGCACACACGGACTATGCCTCTACTGCTGACAGCTTCACGACCGGATTTTATTGACTGACGTCGGAATGAGATTCGTTTTGCGCCTCATCAGGCAACGCGGAGGTCTGTGCTCATGTGCTCGCTCCTTGTGAATGCTTGCGACTTCGCTAGGCAATCAAAGGTCTTGAAGGACGATGCGACATGTACGCTAAAACAAGCTGAATCTTTGGCAGCAACCAGTTATTTCCGGCATGACATGTCAAAAACCATGCCCTCACTTTTACTTTCCAAGCTCTGATATGAACACGACTAAGCCAAGAAATTAATTTACGACTGTAATTTTCTTCCCCCCGCATGCCCCTGCCTAATGTGTCTTCATCATCCAAGTTTCAAAACCCAGTGAGGTATGGCAAAAACATCGAGCTTTGATGGTCTCAGATAGTATGCAAGCCCAGCTCGTGAACTCCAGGCACCACTCACTTGCGCAGACTGGGCTCAATATACATGGGCGCTCTCGGTTAAGGGGTCCGTGTGAAGGACTAGCACTGCTCACAATTAGCCCGACAGGGCCAGGAACGGCTCGCCACTGACCGGACACTGAACTCTTCCCTGCAGGGATGGATGGTGCATCCTCCTTTCCAGATAATGACGGCCGGTGCCTGCCATTGTGAACACACCTACAAGACCCACGCTGGGCTCTTTCCTCGCACAACGGGGTGCTGCTGCCTTTGGAAAGGAGTGTGCCGCTGCTTCGTCTTGCTGAAAAGTGCAAAACGGTGCAAAGACGGTGCAAAGACTGAAAACGCCCTACAAATGCGAGAGCCTTGGTGCACTCCTCTTCCTTCCTGCCCACCCGTCAGCTGTGCCTTTGTTGCTTCAGAATGGGGAACCACAGGAGGGAAAGACGTCTATTTTGTAACCCCGAGGCGAGCCTGGCAGTTTGGAAAAGAATAAGAACGGGGCGCTCGGCGTGTTTGGTTCAACAGTCCCCGTCCACGTCTTGCTGCCTCCCGCGGCAATCATGGCGACTTTCTTTTTTTTTTTTTGTTACGCGCACATTTGCCAAGCTTCGAAGTCCCTCGCCGTTTACCGCGTTCTTTCACTGCGCGAAGTATAGCTGGCATCTAGTTGTCACCACTCGGCCCGGGGGAGAGGGGTCGGTTGCCCTCGGAGCGCTGTAGTTTGGTTGAGCGATTAAGGGATTTGCTGGGCGCCAGACTCCACAAATTGTCCTGCTTCTGCTTGCGCGTTCTGCGCCTTGGAGCGGAGCCGGCCTTACGGTGCATTGTGACTAGTAGTGGGCTAAGAACGGGAGGCTGTTTCGTTTTTTCCTCCCGAGGGACGGTGGTTTACAGTGTTGCTGGCGAAGCGAATGCACTGTAGCAGACTGAAGCCAAACTTGAACCACGTCCATGCACAGAAGGAAATATTGAGTCCAGCAAGCATCCAAGAGGAACGATTCATTTTGAACTTGTAGTTGAAAGTTGACGTCGCTGTATACACATCTCAGGGATAAAACGTACCTGAGTGAGCGTTTGAGTCTAGAGCGGTCAGGTAGCAGTTTTCTGCATGCAAGGATATCTAATCAAGGATTAACATTGCGGACGTTCTTTCTGTTGCTTTGTCACTGATACTGTATTCGCGTGACCTTAGAGCAAAAGCAAATATACACTTCACTTCTTTCGTCGTCCATAGCTGAGCGTCTTGATGATTTCACGGGAAACGGGGACTCAGAGACTACGGGCTGTGATCGACACTATGATACAAAAGAGCCTGGATCATTTCCTTCTAGAACTCGCCAGAACATCTTTCAGACGCTTTATAGCGGACAAAATGCGAAGCAGAAGCCGTGGCTTTCATATGCATCCATAGCAATGTACGGGCAAACAAAGAACCGTGCTTTTTATCTTCACCTGCCGTGAGTGGACAAGCGCCTGGCCTAGACCATATGCATGTATTTAGGAGGTGTTGAAGGTGAGCAGCATTTCACGACAGCTCTACATAAAGGGATTCAATGACGGGCTTGCCATGTTTTTTTTTTCCTTTTTCTTTTTTGCCGCAACCGCGCTTTTCTCCTTCAGTGCATGAAAGGCGTTGGTAAAGGCGGGCCAGCCTGCACTAAGCGGAGAGCACCAAGAAGTATCATGCTTCAACTCTACTCTTCACGCTGCCGGGGCCACACATGGACAAGCATGAACGCACACATACTGTCCGCAGCAAAAGTTCACAGGATCTAGACGTGCAGAAAAGAAAAACTTACTTCGGCACAGTCACGTCAGCCAGTCACCTGAAATGCCTGAAGCTATGACGGAACATGCAATCTCCAATCGCTGGTAACATCATCAAGCTACACATGCTGTAAGCTTTGACGCCATTCTCAGAGTCGGCCTCGGCTCAGCTCACCGTTTTGGATGGATGGATGGATGGATGGATGGATGAATAGGAGCGCCCCCTTTGAAACGGGGTGGTGGCAATTGCCACCATGCTCAGCTTTTCTTTATTTATTTTTTTTTGTTTACTGTGCTGGCAATTCTCATTAAGATTCTCCATCAACTTTGCCTACGGTTTTCTACTATTCTGACCTTATTCCACATCTCTGCTTTTCAGCCACCAATCCTCCAATCGCTTTTTGCTGACTTCCACTGCAGATTTATTTACATGACCATTGTTATCTTTAAACCCTAGGGCCTCAGAAAGAGTGACTGTGCCTGCATCGACATCCGGATGGATACCATCACATTTGATTATGAGTTGTTCAATTGTTTCCACAGATCTACCACACACTGCACATGTGTCATCTTCTTCGTTAAATTTCTTTTTGTAGCTGCGCGTTCTAAGATACCCTGATCTAGCTTCAAAAAGTAGGGCACTGCCTCTTGAGTTATCATAGAAAAATTCTTTCCTGATCTGCCTTTTCCAGAATCGATATAGTTCTACACTATGTTTCTTTTCCATTGAATTCATCCAATTTTTAACTTCCGCGTTTTTTACCTGTCGTTTAATGCTCTTTCTTTCTCCGTCCTCATGACCGGCATACTTACTGGTTATTTTTCTAGTTCTTTTCCGCCACTGTGAGTCAACGTTCTTTCTGTATAAATATTTAAATACCTTAGCTGCCCATCTGTTATCGTCCAATTTCCTCAGGCGTTCTTCATATAGTATTTTACTCTTAGCTTCCCGTGCCTCGAACGATGCCCAGCCCATATCCCCTTGTACTGCCTCGTTTGTGGTTTTGCCGTGGGCACCTAGTGCTAATCTTCCAACAGCTCTCTGATTTACGTCTAATCTCGACTGAACTTCTGCCCTTAAGCACAGAACCGCATTGCCGAAAGTAAGTCCCGGCACCATTATTCCTTTCCAAATACCTCTTAGTACTTCATATTTGTTGTACCCCCATAATGCCCTATGTTTCATTATCCCAGCGTCTCTTCGTCCTTTTGCCCTAAGAGCCTGTTCATGCTTTTCCGTGTATATCTGCCCTTCGTTTAGCCATATCCCGAGGTATTTGTATTCGGCCACTTTGGGTATTTCGTGGCCTTGTATTGTAAGAACCTGATCAGTTGTATCGTTAAAAATCATCACACCTGATTTAGTTGCGCTAAAACTGAATCCTAGAGCGTCTCCTTCGTCTCCACAGCAATTAACCAAAGTTTGTAAATCTTCCTGGCTCTCTGCTAACAGTACAATATCGTCCGCATACATTAAACCCGGGAGTCGCTGCTCAACTACATTTCCGCCTAATCCGTACGATAGATTATAACCCAGATTACTTTCTTCTAGCCTTCTTTCCATATTTATCACGTAAAGCATGAACAGCAGCGGTGATAGAGGGCAACCTTGCCTTAATCCTTTGTGCACCCCTACAGTTGTGGTACTTTTTTTCCCTTCCCATGTAATTTCAACTTCATTATCTCGGTAGATTTCCTGTAGAAAATCAATTACCTCATCACCAATACCTAAATCTTTCAATATGCTCCACAGGAGTTCCCTGTTCACGTTATCGTATGCACCGCTTATGTCTAGAAAGGCTATAAACAGAGGTCTATTTTCCGCCTTAGCTATTTCTATGCATTGGGTAAGCACGAACAGGCTATCATCTAACCGCCTACCCCTTCTGAACCCATTCTGAAGTTCTCCGAGTATCCTATTCCCTTCTACCCATGACTGCATTTTTAATTTCACCGCCTGCATTGCCAGCCTGTACATAACAGATGTTATCGTAATCGGACGGAAGGATTTTATGTTCATCTTATCTCCTTTCCCTTTATAAATCAAATTCATTTTACTCTGTCTCCAGCTGTGCGGAATTTGCTTATTTGTTATGACTGCCTCCAATGCTTTTATCAGCGCGTCCTTGCTTCTTGGGCCAAGTTCATTAATCAGCTTAATTGGAATTTCGTCTATCCCTGCGGATGTGGTTTTAGGAATATTCGCTTCCGCCTTTTCCCAGTTAAGACTAGTCAGTTCTAAGCTGTTCTCTTTTGTGCTGTCCTGTGTTGCCGCCTCATTTGGGGAGATTACCCCATTGGCGTCGCTAAAAGACGCAGCTATAAATGACGTAATGTAGTCCACAGCATCGTCTCCCTCCAAACATTTTCCCTCAGCATCTATAATCTGTTCCTGCTTTCTTTGATTTGTTTTTCCCAACCAGCTTATATGGTTCCAGAATTTTGCCTTGGTAACCGGGCGCCCCACCTCGGCCGCTAGTGCAGTGTGCCGTTCGCGCGATTAGACCGAGACAGGACGCTACGTGCGTGCGGCTATGTACATACAGTTTACTACCTTTTTTGTAACTGAATGTGCGCAGTGGCCGCTCGCGCGCACTTATTTTCGGACAATGCTTGGACATTAGCGCGCGAGCGGCGCGAACTTGATTACTTTTGTTTTTCGTAAATAGTGTACAAAGCTCTGCCCGGTCCTTTCTTGCTATCGCTCCCCTCTATGCTCTCCTCACTATCCTCTCCTTTTCCCTTTCATTTCCGCCGGCCGCAGCTCGGGTGCTTAAGATATTAGATAGCAATTGCCGCGGCCGGCAACACTCTTTTGCTTCGCCTTTTTATTTAAAAAAAAATAAACCACTACCACCACTTCATATTCTCGATACTACATGTCTCAGCCTGTGCTGCTATGCCAGAGCATGCATGGGCCACAGAGAAGTATCAAAAAGACCCCGGCACTGTCTCCTGACAAGAAGCGCGTGCGCGCGGAGGAGAGAACAAGAGTACGCGGATGTTGGGCGGGTAAAAGGCCATTAACTGGTCAAATTACAGGCCGGGCGCCACCGCCCCTCCCCGCTTCCGCGATGGCTCCAGAGTCCGGATGCTTGCCGTTACCAGACAGCGCTTCTTTCGAAAAGGACGCTTTAAGTCGCTGCTCTAACAGTGAACGTCTTTCGGAGGTCTTCAGGGGCCCATACACTTCGAGCGTGTTTTAAGTAAGACTGGCAGGGTCAACCTAAAGTGGCAGCGTATGTCGGTTGCTTTTAAGGATGTGAAGGCATCCTTTAGCACAGATAATGGGCTAAGTAGCCGGCACTCGGACACTGAGATATATAAAGGCAATGCGGAGAGATAGAGAGAAAGGATGGCCGTGTAGGCCGAAGGAAGTCCCGTGCCCACCACAGATTCAGAGCATAGCACTGGTGTCACCTTCGTCCCACCCTCCGGCGGCCAACAAAGAACGGTATTTTGGTGCGTGACCACCCCCGACGCCACCGAGATTCGGCGGCGCATCCGGCGCGTCCACTTTCCTGTCGGCTATTAAGCCGCTTCCGCGCCACTTCGACCGGCTGCCCCATCATCGGCGCAGGAAGTGTAGCGTTGAAAAGTCGGTCGCTCGTTCTCCACGAGGGGGCACGGCGCGTGTCTGGATCGCCAGCCTCGTTCGCTTGGCCGGTGTCATCCGTCCGCCGCCTCTCCGGAGCGGCTGCTGCTTCCGCGCGCGCGGCCAGAGCGTGTCGGCGATGTGCACGTGCGGGGAAGTCGCTTCCGAATTGGCCGGACGCGCGCGCAGTGGGAGGAAGGATGAGCGACGGACGGGTTCTTCTCCCGATCGCCGCTGCGGAAATGACGCGCTTGAGGAAGATGGTAAGGAGGGGGTGATGTTTATTTATTTGTTTGTTTGTTTGTTTTTGGCTGTTCGCTGTGTGGGTAGACTTTTACTTGAGGATAGATGAAGAAGGTTTAGGGGCCTCTACAAATGGTTCCTCTATACCTGCCTACCTGCGCCGAAAATACAGATCGGCAGTTGTTTGTAACCACAGCATCTTTTTTCCTGTAGTCGTGCTCTGGAATGTAATAAAAATACGACAACATAAAGCAGGTGGCTCTATTTTCAGTCACCCGCAGTCATGAACTATGACAGTAGTATTATAACGGAGCAGCAAACGTTGTGAGAGTAGTGTAAGAAAACGACAGGGAAGGAATAAGATTGGGAGCACTGAAACTATGGAAACAGGGAACTCTTTGAGAAATGGAAGTGAGCGAGGCGCGGGTAAATCAGAAAGCGAGCGTTGCTACGCAGTATGGGTTGCTGGCTTTGAGCTCTGACATACGTTGTCTTCCATAGCAAATTGTATGTTATGGCAGTGAAAGCAGGAGGGGTGTCGTGGGAAATAAAAGGTGGATCGTTACATACGTTGATGAGGACTATGTATATCACGGCAGTTCTAGCCTTCAGTTCTTAGCACCTCAACAAGTCGACATCGGTGGACTTTGTTGCTTTCTTGCACTCTCTGTGTAAATTTCACCGTGTCCCTTCTGTTTTTTAGTCCTTTAATTAAAAAAGTGAGCACATAATTTTTCAACTGTGCGTTCCGAAATGGGCCAGCTCTCATCAGGCGCTCGACGAACCATGGTTCAGTCTTAGCACTTCGTAAGCAGCAAATGAATCTTGACGATAACCTTATCAGGAAAGGTAAAAAAAACTGCATAGTTTACGCTAGCTATTCCTTCAATGCTAGAAGGACAGCATTGAAGCAATAGAGTATAGCAAATGAGGACATGAGTGCACATTGAACAGTCAAAGCAAATTAGCGCTGAAACATTCCTGACACGGAATCAAGCGGCTCCTTCAAGAACTCGCGGATGTCGTAGGAGTGCGTTGACTTCAAAGGACACATGTATCGTGCCAGGAAATACTCTAGGACTAGCTGAGCAGCTGTCTTAATACTCTTTCGTAAATAAATACATTTCTTCTAGACTGACTCTTCCAACAACACACTGGGAGGATTGCGTTCGAATTAGGTGTCATTGGTCGACACTCTTCTCCCAAAGGTAAACCCGTGTTTAAAGGCCGTCCAGGCGTTTTCGTATATTCCGAGTATACCCTGACTCCCAAACGTTAACCAACGTTCGCCAAATGGCCAATGCACGTAAGAGGCAGCGTTCGTACCAACTACAGAGGGTTCGATATACTGTTCAAGAGAAGTGTCTTTGTGCCATCGTATACTGCACACATTAAAGGCCGTTCCAGATGCTGCCTGAGTCGATAGCTCGATGCTAGCAAGTCGCACCGGTAGCGTACAGGCTACGCATACGAACTCTGGAGGTGCGGACCCAAAGGAAAAGAAGCTAATCGCACACGGCGCTAACCAACCGCGTCCGAATAAGCGAGTGCTCCCGTCGCGTTGCCGGCCGTCCTTCCGGTCGGCCACGTGCCGGCAGCGGAAGCCCGGTGCCCGCGCGGCACGGTGCATCACTCCCGGGAGGCCATTTTGGCACGGCCGCGGGCAGCCCCACATCCGATGAGGCGCGGAGGAAGCGCTCGGCACGCCGCCCGGCGGTGGCGCGGAGCACGGGATGACGACACGCGCGCCCCCACCTGGCGTGAGCTGCGAAGCGCTGCGTTGAGCTACGCTGTGTGTTCACTGAACCGCTACCGCCAACGCGCGTACGTACCTTCGACAGCGCGGGAAGCGCTGTGGAGAAGAGGGCTTGCCGCTTAAATGCTAGCGATACCCACATGAGGCCCCACTTCTTCCCACTCACGCCCCGTGAGAGATGCTTCCGGCCTGGGGTCATCGCCGCTCCACGGGCACGTTTTAACAGCCACGCGCCGGAGTTGCTCGCTGAGCTGCACGACGGACCCGTGCTAGGGCGGGGATGGCTTCCACCCTGAGTATATATCGAGGACTTCGTGTACAGTATGGATCTGACAGCGGCCAGCAATAAACGGCGCGTCACACCTGAATTGGTTTGCTCTCCGAAACTGTGTCAGCTAGTCGTACGAAATCTGCTAGCAAACGCCGGTTCCTCTGATTCTCACGATAGTTGCGAAGATCTGCTCTGGGATTGACATGTGGTGTTTTTTGTTTTTGTTTTTCACACTTCTCTCTATTGCACCCTTGACGGATGCGGAACCTATAGGCCTCAGTATAGATATGTAACCAGGACGACTTTGCAATCGCTTGTTTCGCCCTATCATAAAGCGTCATCACTGGCGAACAGTGAAATTCATGCAGTTGAGCCGGTTTCTTTTATGAGGGACTATACCACTTCTTCCTGGTTAGTGACGCTCAGTACAGTGCGTTGTTTGCGCAGAATGCCGTAACCAAAAACTTGGCAATTCAAGCGCTGTCCAAAGAGTGCGCGATTGCAGAGAGGCTGAGGAGAAGACAACGTTATGACGTTTCTGTTCTCAGCGAAACCCTACTCTACATCTGGTTCCTTCTTGATGCAGTTGTTTGGTCCGTAGCAAAAGATGCTGCCGTTGCTAAGATTTTCATTTCGAAGCTTAAACGTTTTTTCCGGCCGCTCCTGATAAAGCCACGTACGTAGGCGATGATCTTAGCGGTGCTGGGTTTTCTCCAGTTGTCTTCTATCCTGCACGATAAAAAGTGTGCTAGCCGTTATTTGGCAAAGCTATCCCATTATTCAGCCGGGTTCCGCTCGTTTTCTACTGCACTGATTTCACTCACTCAATTGGGAAACTCGTTAGAGCAGCCAGTTTCTTCACTTAAATAATTACGGACTGCTTCTTGCTCCTATTTAATTTTGAAACAACAAATGAAAACGTATCTATCAGGTGATAGCGAAATGCGCAGAACATAACACACCCCTATAAATAGCCCTCATTGATTACGAAAAAGCATTTGACTCAGTGGAAACCTCAGCTGTCATGCACGCATTGCGGCATCAGGGTGTGGAAGAGTGTTATGTGAAAATATTGGAAGATATAACGATTGCACAGCTACTATAGTCCTCCTTAAAGACAGCAATAAAATTAACGATTCGCTGATGACATTGCCTTGCTGAGCCACTCAGGACATTAACTGTAAAGCATGATCAATGATGTAGACAGGCAGAGCAGAACAGTGGGGCTAAAAATTAATATGCAGAAAACCAAAGTAATGTTCAACAGCCTAGCAAGGAAACAACAGTTCGCCACTGGTAGCGAGGTGCTGGAAGTAGTAAGAAAATATGTCTATTTAGGGCAGGTAGTGACAGCTGATCCAGATCATGAGAGGAAAATAACTATAAGAATAAAAATGGGGTGTAGGGCATATGGCAGGTTCTCTCAGATCATGAATGCTAGCTTACCAATATCCCTGAAAAGAAAAGTATACAGCAGCTGTATCTTACCGGTACTCACCTATGGGGCAGAAACGTGGAGGCTAACAAAGAGGGTTCAGTTTAAGGACAGCGCAGTGAGCTATGGAAAAAAAAAATGATAGGTGTAACGTCAAGAAATAGGAAGCGGGCGGAGTGGGTGAGGGAACAAACGTGGGTTAATGCCATCCTTGTTGAAATCAAGAGGAAGAAATGGGCTTGGGCAGGGCATGTAATGCGAAGGCAAGATAACCGCTGGTCCTTGAGCGTAACGAAGAGAAGGCAAGCGTAGCAGTGGGCGGCAGAAAGTTAGGTGGGGCGGATGGGACTAAGAAGTTTCCGGGGATTCGGTGGCTGCAACTGGCGAAGGACAAGGTTAATTGGAGAGACATGGTATAGGCCTTTGCTCTGCAGTGGGCGTACTCAGGCTGATGATGATGATTCAAAAAATTGGCTTTCGGATGTCACAAGCTGTATAAGGCTAGGCATTAGTGTCCATTCGGCATACTATGCTATCTCTACTTCTCGTTCTTCTCCTCATATTCTTTAGCCATAAACTCTGAAAGCTTCCTTACCTCAGTATGGAAGCCTTCACTGCAGTGAGGTGCCCTCATGTCAATCTGAAAGCTTCCTTACTGAGGACCCCTAAGTAAGGTCGTCCTTGGTGCCTCGTCGCTGTTAAGGCAGCTGTCAGCTGCCTTCATGCGTCCTTCCGTCGCCCTTGCCCTGGAGGAGCGCTTCACCTCACTGCTGCCACAAACGACTCCGCACACTCACGCGGGCGGCGAGACGCGGCGCAAGGACCCGAGCCCGGCGTGAGCGCAGTTGAGCAGGCGGGAAAAAATGGCAGCGTGGACTGACCGCTACGAGGGCGACTACACGCAATTTTTTAACTGTGCTTGTGAATACGCATTCGATGAAGTGTACCTGTATCCTTCAACTGCTAGGTCGCTTCGCGACGCGGTGAATCCAGTGGAAGTGCACTCAGAGGAAGAATTTGCGTTCAGATTCCGCACCTGTACGGCTCGGTCACACTTGGGCATTCGGCGGCGAGAGCGAGCGAAATCCGCCGTCGCCGAAATGTTGCTTCGTTCACACCTCTCGGCCACCACGTCGCCGCTCGTGGCGTACAGAGATATGGTTATAAAATAGCTTAAATCGACGCCGTCTATGTACCATAAGCGTATGCATGCTTACGTACTCTAAACGCAGGTATTTTGCGGGACGTTACGACATTTCTCAAATTTCCACTTTTAATTCAGCTTATGCGAACAGCGACGCAATGACATGACGATTGACGTTTATGTGGCTATTCCCTTTGCATCTGGTGGACGAGTTTTACACCTAGCTCAGCCTAGTGGCGCTATCTGGTTGTTAGGACGGAAACCATTTCTGTCAACAAACCGATGGTCGTCTTAAGCCTAAAAGCGGCTGAATCGCCGATCTAAATAAAGGAATGAGGCAAATTTATCACTCATACTTTCCTTAGATGCAAGATGAGACGAAGCGAAAGACCGATGCTCCATTTACGGCCAGCGAACGCACTGAAAAACGCTGTAACGACGACGAATTCAGACCGAATCGAGGGGCCCAGCTTCGAAGGGCGCCGCCATGTTTGTCGCCGCGGGAATGCAACTTCCTACTCGGCGTCCTATTGGCCGATGTGAAGGAACCCTCAAACCCAGGCATGCAGCATGCTTTCGTTACTTGAGTAGAGGCGAGGAGAGCTTTCAGAGTAAGCTGGCTTCCTCCATCGAACATACGCGGAAAGGCGGCCTCACGTAAGGTTAGGAAGACGTCGAAGGAAAGGAAGCTTTCAGAGTTTGGTTAGTGCTGGGAAGCTTTTGGATAAGTGTATATAGCCTTCTAATCGCCTTTACTTCACATTCAAAATTGAGTACTGAACGGGATAAAGTATTTCAGTTTTAACGTTAAAGGCACTCCAGAAAATTCGGTGTAAGCGTCGTCGGCGTTGTGAGGAAAAAATCACGAGCATTACCCTGACAGGTGGTGCCAAAAAGCGGCGTAGGAGGCAGGTATGCGACCTAGGTCACGTGCGGTGTCATCACAACCTGCCCACCGGATACTGAGCGAACCGCCCACCATAGCAGGGGCCAGTTAAATTAATGATTGACCAATCGGGAACAGGAATCTGGGCCATACAAGGCCTATCACTTTGACTACCTGCCATCCAATTGCAGTGGCGCAAGACTTAACAGTAGGGGTGTGCGAATATCAAATTTTTCGAATACGAATCGAATACGAATACTTAGTTCCGAATATCGAATCGAATATCGAATAATCAAGGAAAAACGCATTTAACCACTGCAAAATATTTATTTGAGCATCCAAGAACATCACAGTTCAACTATCAATAAGTAAATGAACACAAAAGGTGTGTGTGGCTGTACAGAAAGTATCGAAGTCTAGAACATTATTCTTAGTAGAGTGGAATTTTCACAAAAAATGGCTAGTACACAGCACTCATTGAATCTAGCATGCCATAAGCACAAAAGCGCGTTGCTGGGATGAACATTAAAGGTTGGTGTGAAGGAAAACCAGCTGCTCCACATGGTCAGGCAGCAGTCGTTCCCTTCTAGCTGAAACGACTTCTCGTGCACAGCTTTGACTATACCAGCTTCGCAGGTATAGCCACAAAGAAGCTCACAAGCATAGTCAGCTACGGTATGGCCCAACATTACGCATGGCTCTGGACGCCGCCATGTTGTTATGTCTATGTCGATTGGACTTGCTCACCGAAATGTACGCCGGTGCTCGCAATAAACTATTCGGCTAAATACGAATATTCGCATGAGATCGAATAATCGAAACAACACGAATACTTAAATTTCGAATCGAATACGAATAGCAAAAATCTAATATTCGAATTATATTCGAAAATTTCGAATATTCGCACACCCCTACTTAACAGCTTCACCACTGCGCCAGAAGTGGAATGAGGACTTCCACGGATCTATGAAGATAATGACCTTCTGGATGTATGACAATTAACCTCACACGCTATCGCGTCATACCCTTAAAGCGTCCCCTCTAATTTTGATTATTCTTGCGGCAACATTTTTGATAATAATTCTGTATTGTCATTCCTCTTTGCCCAACTGTAAAATTTTCTTTTTGATAAACACTAAATAAGCAGTAACTCTGCACATCCCTTACGCTTGTTTCTTGCTTCTCGAAGTACTAGGCAAGCATGTAACGCTAATTTTGACGTTCATAAATGTAGAATTTTGTATGGTCAACGCTTAACGGCGTTTACTAGTGCAAAATTATGTATTGTGTAGCCAATCGAGGTAAAAGTAGCAAGAAATTGAAGATGAACTTGTAAATTACATTACAATTCTAATCAAAATCGGCCTGAAACAATCGCCTTGTCAATTATAATTTGATGCCTTATTTTCGTTCTTCTTTGACACTTTATTTTTTATGTGTATATACGATTTTTGTTTTTATGAAGCATATTCAAGTCCTTTGTCACCTGTATTACATGAACATTTCTTCGGGTGTATTTGGTGAACGTGCCCTATTTATAGCAATGATCTGCTAGTACTTTTGATATTGCGCCAGCCATTAGCGATTGAAAAGCGGACCGAAGAAGAGGGTCTAGGGGATTGGAGAAGCTATCGTCGTGAACTGTTGACTCCATGGGAAGATAAAAAGACCAGAAGATTTTTTTTTAGAACGAATGAGTCTGAATTTATTGTATGAGCATACAAAAGCGCCTCCCAGCTCGAGACCATACAATCCTCGGCTTGACACAAATTTCAACTCAAAAGTGTCCCAGATGAACGAAATCTGTATACTTCATACTTCTTGTTTCATGTGTTCTAACCTTACCGTGAGAAAGATCCATACACGAACGCGAGTCCTCAGTCATTGAGATCATGTCGCGGCTCCCATCTGAAGCAGCGCTCTTGACAGCGCATTCCCGAAAGGCGCGTACGCTGCCAAGAAAAGTTCACTCTCACTCCATTTTCATTCCACCTTCTTTAGAGCAATCGTGTCGCCGTCGTCACCCGCTGTCATTTTGTTGCGCTTTGTAATCTATAAGCATCCACAAACTTGCCAAGTGTTCGATCATTATGCATTTCGTTTCAGTTTATTTGGCGCCGTTATGCGGTATCGGGTGTAACCTAAACAAGGTACAAAACGGTTGTTTACGTTTCTTCAAAGCTTTCTGTACGACCCTTGCATCCTCCCTGCCGGTGACTTCATGCTCTGGTCATGATTTTGTCGACCTGCGCACCTTTCGTGCTTTAGCTTGTTATAGTGTTTAGGCCACCCTTCTTTTCACACTATGTGCAACACTACATCCGATTTAAATGAAATGCCTGTCTCTTGCGTTATTTAAGAAAGTGCTGAGGTACTGTTTCAGCGATTTCTTTTCGATACGACTAAAACCAAAGTTAACTTCAAATATTCCCCTGAAACTGCTGCGTAAAAGCAATTGGTAATGTTACTCGCTCCTGAAAAAGTAACCTGTTACGCAATTTTTGGACTCATAGAACTAGTGCATGGTATCCCTACAGAGAAAGCTTACGTCGGTCTCTTCTTTTACCTCCACTTGGTACCACCAGGCAGGAGCAGTTCATCACGTTAGGAAGTGGCATCATGTCATATGAGGAAAAAAAGAACGACCGAGCATCCCGTGTGGGCGCTGTTTTTATGAACATGCTCTGGCATCAACTCGCTCAAGTAAAGGCTATCGACGCGTGTTATGTTCATGCCTTATAATACAAAACCGCGTAATGCGGGACTGCACCACTTAGTCCTCACGAGAAACGTTTAGTCCGCGCGCTGTAGACGCCTCTTTCTGATTAGTCTACTAGGGAGTAGAGGTTGATCTATTCAGGGACTAGTGGCCGTGGCAATACAGTTACTCCCGAATGACTAACGCTGCACTTAGTTTTTTTTTTTTTATTCTGGCTCAGAATCTGCAGACTGTTTCACTTTGGCGTCACATATATCGTTCGTGAGTGCATTTCATTGAAGGCTTATCAAGCTACGGTTTTATGTTATATGAGAGTCTTAACATCTGGAAGCAACAGCGGACAGTGAAAGGCGCCTTATATAATGTAGGACTCCTGTGTAATTCTGAAAACTTGGTGTTTAACCGGTGCCAACATCGCGCAACACACGGGAAGTTTTGCATTCTGCCTTTATAAGCCACCGCACCCGGGATTCTAAGTAAATAGTGTCGCTGCCATCGCTGACGAGCGGCTGTGATGAGAGCAGTTTGAGGACCATGTGAACGGGGAGTAAGCCTCGTTCAGAATGTGCCACCTGTTATCACAAGATACAGGTAGGTCTGAGCCATCAGTTAATATCGACCGCTATGTGGGCACTGTCGAGAATGCGCTATCTTCTATCATATGATCTCTTTGATCTTGGAAGTGAGCGCCCTTGTAGAGACTCCATCCAAGTTCTCTTTTCCGTTCCGATTCTTACTGCACCCGTAAAGAGCTAGTCAAAAAGGCGTAACGCTGTGTGTATACTTTCAATGCAAAGTGTGCAGAATGCAGTCCTAAAGAATGGCAGCATTGAGTGATCTTTGCTTCGACAGTGAAGACGTCATGTAGTTGTCATTTACTAACGTCCCAGAGCAAAATGAGCAACATGATCTGCGGCAGTCCCCGCTGCATACCTTTTCTTTTTCGCCTAGTTTCAATGAGGATCCCGCAGGGAACGCGACGTGTACAACAGCGTCCAACCGACCGAGCGACATCCGCGCCGCACTTTCTCCCGCCCATAGAAAGCGCTGTGACGACCCACGTGCGCACGCACAGACACACGTGTTCGTTCCCCGTCGTGCACTCCTAGCTCCATGCTTGCGTGGCCGTCGCTTGTATACATACACGGGGAGGCCCGGTGTGCGCGTCGGAGCGCGTCTGCCGCGGCTGTGCCCAGCGAAGCGCGCACGAATCACGCCGGGAGCATCTGCCCTTCGGCCCGTCACCGCTCATGCCGTGAGAAATCTGTACGGCAATCCGTTTCGCGCTTTTCACAAAGCAATACGACCATAACCGCATGGAGTGCGTTATGAGGAGACCCTGCTCTCTGTGACCGATGGAAATGTCGAGCGTTCAGGTTCGGCTTTCACCGTGTGCCGGTGATTTTTTTTTTTTTTTTCACACTGCATCTGAATTGCGATGATGCGTGAAAACGGTAACATGGATTTTATTATTCGTCTCTGGCCATGCCTTAGCACTCAGGTGCCAAGAGTTGCATACTGTGAATGTGTTTTCGGGCATGCTTGTTTTTTTCAAATTTGTGCAAGAGCATGATTGCTAGTGTGACCTTGGAACTGAACATCATTTTACACTCGAAGTTATGTTAGTGATGCCGACAGTAATTCCCGCCAGTCACCGTTGAGCTTCGCCGCAAGATCAGCATTGATTTATTTATTGATTTGCTCAAATTTCCGAGATGCCCAAGAGGGCATCAGGTAAGGAGGGGGTGCAACAGAGATTATAACAAAATATTGGAAATTGTAACTATTAAGTCGCAGTGGAAGACAGAATATTGGAAAGCTAATCGTACATTGTATAATATGACAAGACAGATGGCAAAAAACATTTCATTGCGTCCCACTTCAGTGTTTCAACAACAAATAAAAAATACGAAGAAATGTGAAATCGAAGATCATAGCTCATGGTAGCATTTCAGCCTGCTAACAAATGAACCATCGATATTAATAGATGCGGTATTCTGCGCGTCCTGATTCCATTGATGGATGACGAGGAGGAAATGGGAGTAAACTACATCATTTCGGGCAGTATGTATTCTGCTTCAGTTGGCGATCCACGCGCGGAACAATGCGACCGGATGGTGTGATATGATGCTTAGTAAAGGAAGAATGCTATTACGCAATTTGTAAAAAAACAAAAACAAAAGGAAGTGTAGTCTGCGTCGCTTTATAAGGCCTAAATTAAGACCCTTTTCTCCGTTCACACTCCATATTTTCGAGTAACTGATCAGTTTTTTTTTTTTCGGGGGTGGGGGGGGGGGAAGAGGGGAGGGATAAGCCAAATCCAGAAACCGAAACTAAGTCAATTTTTGCAGTAATGGAAAGCTCATCCGTAGATCTTACTTTTGCAAAAGCTGTAAGAAATAAAGATGCCCAGGAACGCCTAGCGCAAAATATTTTATGAAATAAACAATGAGCCAGGTCCTGTTGATGCAGTGATCGAAATGGCCCAAATACACTCGTGAGAGCCTTCTTCGTCAGTTTGAGCCTCATGGGTCGAAATGTTTCAAGAATGGTTTAATTTATTCCTTCCCTAGAGCCACTTTCTTATCGACTGCGAAGGATACGAAGAGATCGGCGGAAGATCCGAATCCAGAAGACGACGATAACGGTGGGATAATTAGCCCCGTTACCGTTGAAGCAAGTATTCGCCTCAGATACAGTGAATGTTAAAGCGTTTAGTTGGGTGAGTTGGCAGTGGATTTTTCAATTTATTATTACAAGCGAAATAGCAGAAACGGACCGGAAACAATAATACTACCCGTATTCCTGTCGTTTTGTGTCCGTTACACGGCTACCCTTTAGCTAGAACTCGCGAATTTAGAACGCTGCAGTGAAGTAAGATATATTTTAGATCCCATACATTCTAGTTGATGTGACAGCCTGAACACTAGATAAGAACGCTGTCCCTGAAGTGCTCGCTACAGAAGCCTGCTATTCGCCTTTGTTTGCTTGCGTTGAAGCACAGCCGTACCTCTGAGTGCAGACAATGAGTGTTGTTATTCTTAATCTGCTGTGTCGAGAACAAAATAATTTTCAACCATTATTTTCATAAACAGAGCCTGAAAGCAATTGCACAATTAAAGTTTCCTGAACAAAACTGTATCGAATCCAGCTTTTCACATCCAAATATATCTAATCTAAAGAATACATTTTGGTATTGATTAAATTACTTGCACAATTTTTCATTAAATTGAGGTGCAGAGTTGCTATAACTAACATGTAGAGAATGTGAAATCGCAACTTCGATAGCGCTATGGTTTGTGCGGATAATAAACTTTCGCGTTTAGGCGGATTTCGCTCATTTCTTGAAGAAAAAAAAAAAAGAACTAAATTCTTGGAATTGGTCTGGGCGACTTTATTCTGTAGAGGCTCCAGTTTTTTACAAAGCATGTTTTATGTGGGCTCCTAATTAAAGAGGCGTACATACCCACCTATTCTGGAGAAAAGCATTTTTGATCGGGAAACCAATTATGAACGCATTTTTTTCATATAATGTAAAATTTCATATAACATTCAATATATACGCAGATCACCCAACGGCAATCATACATTTTTTTTAACTATTAACGTTTTGCTATCATCAAAACCGTTCCCCATTGGTCTTCTATGGCAGTCTTAGCTGTTCAATGCGGTCGATGGGAACACTTACAAATATTTCGCCACATATCAGAAGAATGAACTATTACCTTCAATGTTATCTTAGTATCTTTTTGCAATTTTCAAATTTTTTTGTACGAGAATGTTGGAAATGGTCTACTTTCGAGCGTACTAATTTAGTGTTTGCTAATAGTTTTGTGTCTATGTTTGCTGCACATGGGTTGCGTCTAAGGAAGCCGACGGCTTTCGACGCCTTCTTTATTGTCACATCCACGTGCCGGTTCAAAGAAAGGTCTGATGCTAAGTGAACACTTCTTTTACTTAAAAGCGAATGCAGGTCCTATGGGCACATTACTGGAAATGTAATTACACGGTGCGGCACTAAATGCGGTGATAAATTTGGTTACTGTTCTTTTTGAGGTTTTAATTTCCACTTGCCTTTGTCTGAATTATAAGGCTGCCATTTGTGACTGGAACTTCTTGTCCACAGAGGTAGTTACGATCTCTGACCACTCGTTCTATGCTAATGCGCTCGAAACGTTCGTCATAGTAGCAATTGTTTTGCAGTCGCTGTGGAATATTTGCTCCCGGTGCTTTACAGCGACAGCTTTAAAGTTCCGACTCCGCTGAAAATCCGGCGGCATCCTTTGTAGCGGTGCGCGAAAAACCCAGACTGGAGGATAAGGTGGCTACGTCGCACGTGAAGCGGCGGATTTGGAAAGTGGTTAAAACATTCGAAAACGTGATCAGAAGGTCTCAACATGACTCAAACGTCATTAGGTCATGTTAGTACAAGAAGTAAATGGTTTGCGCTGAAATGAAAGCTGGGGTAATTTGTCGGGAATCGAACACCTGAACCTTAGGCTGCGCGTCACACATGCTACCCATAGGCCACGCAGATACTATTGGGCACTACTATTGGGTGGTTACAGGCCACATTTGAGGAGGTGAAGGTTTGTCTTGGACTCTCTGAAGTGTGCCAGTGAAATCAGCCGAACATTGACACACTTTGCAGTTATACGCCAGGATCGGCAGGCTTTTGTCCCCAATATATGTTCGTGCAGCGTCGTTAAAGTGGGGCTTTTAACTCTATCCCGTTGTACTGTACATTTTGAGGCGCAGCTTAAGCGTCTTACAATTTTTTTTTTTACGGTGGTTGTCTGCGGAAGAATTGTTTTCTTTTTTAGTAGCATATTCAGTCTCAAGACTTTTTTTTTTACATATATGCTCGTTTTTGGCTGCGGTGAAGTACGTGTGTATACAGATCGTTTTTGTAACAGTTTGCAAGATGCCGTTTTGCTGACACCCGCCTCCCCTCCCTATGTAATGTCAGCTTAGAGCATTAAGGGTATATATACGTTAATAAATAAATAAATAAAAGAAAAAATAAATATATACATAAATGTTGATAACGCCAGATTCGCTGTAAAACCGAACTGCAAGAAGAGGGATGGTGGCCGACCGTTAAACACTGAATACTGCGGATCGATATGCTTTTTTTTTTCTATTTGTAACCACCTAGAGATACAGGCAAGTGGACATGGTGTCCGTCTTGCTGTTTTTGCTTCGAACAGGTTTAAAAAGATGCCCAGGCTTAGCTTGGTTAAGCCAAGAATGCGTTGCATATTGCGCGGTCTTTTTGCGCGATGTATTGCTTGGCGGCACTCGATTTTCTCAGCAGCTTTTCCTCCGTGACGTATGTATGTATGGATGGATGGATAGGAGCGCCCCCTTTGAAACGGGGCGATGGCAACCGCCACCATGCTCAACCGTCTTTTTTTTCTTTTTTTCTTTTTTTGTTTCTTTTTTAAGTGGTTTGGCGACGTCACGTCACGACGTGACGTGACGTCACCAAACCACGTGACGTCATGTCACGTGGTTTGGTGGCTGCCCGGCCGCGCCCAAGGGCTGAACTGAGTGATTGCAATATGCTACGCATAAAAGCTTTTTCCTTGCATTTGCGGCAGTAGTGGGCGTGAGTGCAAAAAGGCACAATACACTATAACTACGTTGGTTGGATCACCTCTCCTCCTTCAAAATATATCCCATGCACGGGGAAACATCGATGTGCAACCAAAGAGTCTCCATCCCTCTTTGTGCCCTGGGCACTGAAGAGGCTGCCTGTAGTTCTTATTCTTTCGCGAACTGTTATTTAACTGTTATTTACTGTTATTTAAAACGTGTCCTATACTGATTCAGTGCCCGGCTTTCAGACTAAAATGTAATCTTGGGGAACTCATTAATTAGGCATAAAACGTAGTGGTCGCCTGTTTGCGAACCGCAGACTCTGCCGCTTCAGCTTTGCGGAACTCGAATAAAAGAATTCTCGTTCCTCGTCCTGCCGTGCCACTAGTCCGTGGTCTTTTCGCATGACCCAGGGAACACTGTTCGAGGTACATACCCTATGTGGTGCAAAAACTTGGCCCAAAACTTTGATTTCCGGCTTCTCTGTCACGAAGCTACCTGATTGGTCGAGAGGGTAGTGACGTGTTCAACACCTTTAAATTTTAAAATCTGAGGTCTCCCAAATTTGCAGATTGGCCCGCTCTCAAAATTTCCTAAGGACCTCCAAAAAGAATGTACTCAAGCTTGCTAATTTGCAAATTGGCCCACCCTCAAAATTGTCTAAGGACCTCCAAAAAAAATGCACTCGAGCATGCTACGAGATGATGACTCATGCATACCATATAAAGGTTATGGAACCGGTTTCTGCCGGTATTTTGGCGGGAAAACCGTAACAATAACATTAGACGCTCATATTAGGCACCATAGCAGGCAACCTTAAATTTTATTGCATTTTCTTCTTTTAGAATCTGGTTTAAAAGGCCCCCAAATTTTTTCAGCTCTCGACTCGGCTGCTCGGTTATAAATATTTACGCTAATTCTTACATTTACTCGCGCATTCCTTCCGCTCCCGTCTGGTACCTCGTACTCTGCATTGGGGCGAAGGTTTGTTCAATGAGCACCTCCACGTAACGGCTGCCTTTGTTTTTTAGGCTACTGAAAACATTGCACTGTGCGCAAAGAGGCAACACGCAATATTCGTACGGAGTGTAGTGTGAGATGCATCACTCCTGTTGTCGTTTTAAACTTGTTTCTAAGAAAAAGCGTTCCTTTTCAGTAAATGCAGCTCAATAAGGAAGTCTGCAATGCGTGTGTTTTAAAGAGAGGCTCGAGGATTCTTTCCGCACGGATCACGCAGAAAAGAAAATTTGCTATTTCTAACTTAAGTAATCTCATGGGCCGATGTTACAAAATCAATTTGTCGTTTTTTTTTGTTCTTTTCCGCGCTAATACACTTCCGCGAAAAAGCAGCACTTACTAGGTCAGCCGCTAACTAGGTGTCAGCGACCGCCCTCCAGTGGTCGTGCACGAAAGGTCAGAGGTCAGTGACCACCCATGTTTTCAAAAGGTGGGCGGGACTGAGCGAGCGGTGTTTATGGCAGGTCGCTTTGTTTGTGTTTGTGTGCGGGAGGGGGGAGGTGCGGTGTACTTCTATCCTGATGGTGTGAAACAACTGTGATATAAGTACAAAGAAAGCCACCGCAAAGAAGCTGAGAACAACGCCGCTAGAAAGTTGCGTAATATTTAAGTTTCTGTTGCATGCACAGCCCGTAAACTTTGCTGGGGAGCTATTTCTTCGCCAAGAGTCACGACCGTTTGGCACGGTTTCCTGTATCGTTGGAGAGAAGAAGAAAACATTAACCAGGGCGTAAACCTCGAGTTCACTGAGATCATACACCGAGCCCAGATCACGAATTCACGTCAATGAAGTTACAGAGTGCACTTAAAATTCTTGCGACACGTGAAATCCCGTCGATAATATTTATATCTGGAGGTCTTGCATCGAAGACAAAATTGAGTCTTCATCTACATGCGTCGTCTCCGAGCTACATAACAAGATATTTTGTAAACATCACAAGCCATTTCCTTCACATTTGTGCGACCAGCAATTTGTACCATGTCACATTCATGATAGAGAATGTGTTAAAAAAATCGCTCAGGTCATAATTCTTAAATCTAGCAACATGCCTAATATTGATTTTTTTTTTTCAAATTCCGATTTCAAAGGCGCATCGCGGTGCCTGAGACAGAATCCAAAATTTTGCTCGGACGCGCTAAGGCAGTTTTGTTGTCAAGCAGTAGATCACAATACCGAATGCTCATGTTCAGGGCAATTCGTTACTTTTCCTTTCCACCTTGGTTCTTTCCTAGATATCGCACCTTCCAATGATTGTTCTTTTCCATCCAAGAACTGTCCCCATGCGACCTCAACCTTGATGGCACACGCAGGATCCAATGCACGGACTGAGAACGGTCATTGCGCAACCGGAGAGGAATATAGTCACTCGCTTGGCTACTGAAAACAAAAACATGGCCCTGGAACCCACAACACAAATCACCCCTGGCGCGTGGGTCGCTTAAATACATGTTAGGTAGCGCACTTTTCAGTACACGCGGCCTGAGAACTGACGCAGCTAAAAAGAATGCTTCACAAAGCAGGTCGACGAAGCTCCGGCTAGCCAGGTACTGAATCAATAACAAGGTGGCGCGTTCCCAGGATCAACAGCTGGGGTCTTGCTTACACCTCATCCTCCCTTCCCTTAACTTCGTGCCAGCCCGCTTTCGCAAAATCCGCTCGTCTCGGCGAACCGCCCCGGTTGCTCTGCCGACGGGAGTGTGCGGGCGTTGCGAGGAGGTCGTGACTCATTAAACTAACGGCGTCTTTCGACACAGTAGTTCATCGCCCGCTCGACCGAGCGTAGCTTCGCTACCGAACACCATATGCAGCGGTCTTCTGACAACCGCAGGTCGGGCTTAAGCCTCGTCTTTTGACCTGCTCCTCGAAAAGCAGCAGCAATGGTCTACTTTAATTCACTGAGAATTATCTACTCTTCGATACAAGTATTCTGCGTCAACTATAGGAGAACGTGAATGCTACGGCTTCTTAATGACAGTATTTACATTGGAAAATTATTCCCTTATGACATCGAGGGGCTCTGAGTTCTACTCAGCCTGTGCTCTGATTCAACACAAAAGCACAAGCGGGGTCATTAGGAAGCAGTTGTCATGCAGACTTCGATGGATGGTGACCGGTATGCTGCAGCAGTTACCCGAAGCCGCAAGAGAGCTCGGCCTTTAGGTTCCGTCGTATTGTTAGTCCATCGAGACTTGGTTTTCCATCTTCTGAGTTGTAAAAAGACAAAAAAGTGTCCATTTGTGATATAAAAGAGAAGAAGAAGGTGCCAGTCTGGATAGGCACCTTCACACAACACGCTTCTAGCTATTTCATTAAAAAAAAAACTGTACTACTCATAAGCAATGAGGCTAAGTTCCTTGCAGACCAACGGCCACTCCGATTAATCTCCGGTTAGGCCTGGCCTACAGAAGCCGTGTCCACCCTACCACATAACATTTCGTGACATCATGTTCCCACCTTATTGCCTGCCACCCACTATCGATCGGCAAACTAGAAAATGTATAAATCTCAACAAATTGACTTGTTGTATAAGTCTCTCGTTGTGAGTATATAAGTTACTTGGTGCATATACGTATTCCCATGTCATTTATATTTAGCTCATTTGTTTCCCGACGTTGCCCTTATCGCATTCATTGAATAAATGCAATGGAACTAAAGTTGAGCGCTGTTAGGCCAAATAGCAGGGATGATATCTTTACTTTTTGTGTGATAGCCGACAGCTGCTTTGCGACCAGCTGGAGTAATTGCACGCCTCAAGTCGCATTTAATGAGTGCTTTTCGTCTCGACGGTTCCTAAAACTGTTACCGTTCCCACCAAGAGAGTAATAAGCAATTCATGAATGCGTTCAAGAGCCAATTGATTCAAACCGCTTGATCAGGGCACAACAATAATTATTTATTAAACTGTTGAGACACGAGAAGAAAAGAAACAAGCCTTAAAGAGGCAGTCATCGGAATTTCAGGTCAGAAGAAAAGGCGACCAACGTTTTCGAAAGCAGTGAGGCATTATCAAGGGGAAAAGTTTATTGTTTGCGTGGCCGATTCGAAACAGAAATCATGACCACATAAGCGCTTGTATGATACTTTCTGTTGTAGACCCCAACGCCTCCATGACGGCGAAGACTTCAGCAAGGCACGAGACACCAGAAAGGGTCAAGCGGACCGGTTGTAGGTTTCATTAGCAGTTTAAAGACAAAGCCCGCCATATGTCGGCGCCCGTTCACACGAGAAGGTTCCCTCTTCTTTCGATTTCGATGCAATACACACGTGAAGGGCTTCTGATCCTAGCTTAGGTGCTCCCTAGGCAACAGATGCGACACCGTCTGTCGAACGGGCCGCCCATCTTCTCCCTGCTAAAAAGCGCACGCTTTGAATCTATTTAGCTCAGGGGCACCACCGCGAGTTGCGTCACCAGTAAGCGCGCGCCTTGCTTCTCTAGAATCGCGGCCCGGAGTTAATATTCCGGGTCGAAGGAAGTGAAAGATGCTGCAAAAGCGTGAGGTTACGAAAAAAAAAATATGAGAAGAGCACAGCGACCCGCTGATTTCGAGGCGTCATCTGCTGCCGGCGTCAGGAGCCTCTGTGTACTGGGGAGGGGCGGGGGGTCGCACCGTTTGCGGTAATTAATTAACCGCCTAACAGCCGGCGACTACCGGTGCGGGCGTCGCGCTTCGTGGGAGCGAGTCCCTCGCCCGCTACGGCCTTCTTACCTTTCCTTCTCGGCAACCGGATGGTGCTGACCTCTCGGGGTAGTCTCAACAGGCGAAGGCGAGGGGGTCCTGCAGAAACAGCCGCGCCTTTCACCACGCCGCGCGGCCGTGTGAAGATTTATCTCAACTCTCAAGTTGGAGGCTTTGCCCCCCCTGCCATCTTAGGCGCTGTCCAAGGCGTTGCCTCCTTCAAGTGCTACTTTCTAACCGTCATGAATCGTTTCCATCGCCCCCTCGTCGAAGTGCTGAAAAGCGACCATCGCCGCCTTGTTGCACTACATACATACGTCGTGACCTCTGTCTGCTTTTGCTCGTCACTCCGGGAGAACAGTTGTTCTGGCGAAAGTTTCCGCTCGCCTGTTTGTTCTTCCGCTTGTTCGTCCCCTGTTCCTGTTCCTTAAGCAGCTGTACCGTTTAGCAAAGACCGCTACTAATTGAGTTCGGCCCAAGGTGTATTCAATATTTCACTGTTCGTAACAATGATTGCGACAGATAAGGACTGAACACACTAAGTGTGGTTTTCGTTTCGCTTCCTAAGTGCCCCCCCCTCCCCCCCCCCCCCCCCCGTCCTTCCTGTATATACACATATGTATGCGGTATAAGCATGCGAGTGAGTCGCATGCTTTTTCGTTGTCTGTGAAGGCTATGGAAGTTAATCGAAATCAGCGAATAGAAGAAGAGCGGGCGCTCGTGAGGACGAGCACTCGAGGAGTGTCGCGCCCATTCTAACCACTGCGAAGATGTTCCACGCTTGCACTACAGTAACTAAGTCCTTGTTAAATGAGCAAAGGTTCATTTAGGGTTGCTTGTCGACGGAACGGATCACTGGCCCGTAAACGCAAAGGTTTGGTCTAACACCCTTTTCCCACGCATCTCACCCCAGAAGAGCCGAGCACCAGCCCGGGGGAAATCTTGTACCCATTAAAGAAATCGGTGGATACTCGGCGGGACTGGAGATCGAACCAAGCATCTCCCGAATGCGAGGCGGATACTCTACCACAGGGCCAATGCTTCATTGAGAAAAGGCAGCCATTCTCCCAGCCTTGGGAGCGGAGGGTGGCGACAAAGAAGAAGGCGGCCAAGGCAAATCAAATTTGGTGAAAAACCAACCGCCAACACAATAATGGGCAATTACGTGCAGAAGGAGGTAGTTGCATGAAACCGGGAAAGTCAGTGAAAAGACCGAAACCAATATTTTGGATATCGTGACGTTAAACCGCCATGCCAGCGTGCGTGATGTTACTGCTGCTCTTCAGTCTTCAGTGTGGAGAATTCTAAGAATAAAAAAGGCTGAAGTGCAACCGTTTTGCTGCACGCAGCTGCACCAGAAGTTAGAAGGCAAAGGCTTTGAAAGTCGGCTTGACTTTCCGAAAGGGTGTGGATGAAGACTGGCGAAATAGCGTTTTTTTTTTTTTTTTCACAAGGTGCTTTGGACTAATCAAGCCAATGGCTCCCGAAATGCCGAAGTCTACATTCACAACGCTCACCTCTGGAGCGATACATGCCAACGCTGGGCGGAACATAAAAACAACTGTACTTCTATCAGTTCAGCGTCTGGTGCGAGGTCTTTGATGGGAGGCTAATTCTACCCTTATTTCTTAAACACATGCTCGCGGCCAGCCCTAATTGAATGACATCTTGAGAGGCACAGGCAAATATCCTCCCTGCTAGCTCCCTCGGGGCTTCTAAAAGAAACAACATTACAACACAAAATACATTCATGACTGCGTTTCGTATCGACGATAAGACCAACGGAATTTTTTACCGAATATATCTGCATTGCTTAGGTAGCTTGTCACGGCAAGCAGATAGAGAGAAAAAGAAAAGAATGCACTCATGAAAGGAGGATGAAGAAGAAGAAGAAGAAAGGAGTTCTTGCTCACATGTTTAGCAACTCATGAGACTACGGGAAGATTTGTGTTTTATGAATTAGTATTTGGAATAATATTATAGGCATGAGCTGATGAAGGAATTACGGTCCTGCGTAGCTATTCTCTCAAATTAGTACATCAGTGAGCCAACAATTCAATGGCGGGTCTGATGATGATGATGATGATGATCGGAGTGTGTTTTCACAGCAGTGAAACACTCATCGGCGATGAAGCATATGGGCACGTAAACGCAGGGCGAGAACACGGGAAATCAGGGCTCGTTAGCAGTGACGGCGCCAAGGGGAGGCGAGGGGTGGCTGCCGCCAGCCCTTACAAAAAAAAAAAAAAATGCTCAGCGCTTCCCTCAGCCCTCATTAGGGTCCTTCGACGGTCAGCTAGTATGTCAAGTTATCGCCCCTCTAGTCTGTTCATTGTAGATATACAATTTTTTTAGCTTTCAGAGCAGCAATGCCACAGCGGCATCAAGCCTTCAGAAAATTTGACTGGCCGCCCCGTTATGAAGATCCTGGCGTCGTTCCTGCTTGTTATGATGCACACAAACGATCCCAACAGACTACAGTCCTTGAAACTAAGGAAATTATGAGAACATACTTCCACTATCATTTTACAGTTCTTAAAGCGAGCAAGAAATTCAGAAATTATTTCAGACGTGTGGTCATTTGAGTGAGGAAAAGACAACACGCCGCCGGTGGTAGCTGACCCGAAGAAGGAATAGGGTCTTTTGGCATATAGTCCGCCAGACGTTAGTGGTATAGCCTTTAGGTGTAATTTTACAGCCTTATTATTAATTTTACCTATCCGCTCGTCATTCATAAAAGTGTCTAGCGTATAGTTTCCGTGCTCTTCGAAGGGATGAAATGGTTTGCTTCATGCTAGAAAAAAAAAAGAGACTTAACTCATGTGGGTTTGTTCGTTTGAGTCGTGAAACGCGCACTTAGACGTCTATGAGCGACGACTGAAATGACAGCAAAGCCTCTCAGATGTGGATCTCGTCTAATTGGTAAAACCATGCTTGACACAAAATACACGGGCGAGTGAAGACGACATACAAGCGCTTGTCTGTCGTTTGCACTTGTACGCGTGTTTTGTGCGTGCTTGTATCAACCTCTCTATATCTGAAACCTGCCAGTTTTCTCGTAACTAGTAAACTTTTCTTGTTCTTCAATCGATTAACAATATAATGCTGACTACTATTCTGACGCACAGCCTGGTTCTTATTCTGAGGTTGCCCAAGAGGCGTAACTTGAACGCCACATGTCATAAAACGTGGAACGTACGGCATCGAACACGTACTTATGGCTCTTGCTGTTCTGCCGCGGACGATGGGGCAAAAGGGGGCACCGGTAAAAACGCTTCGCCACTCACGCATATCGCTAACACGTCCCGTGCATTCCGCGCGACTGTGGGAAAAAACTACTCGTGCGTACGCGATCAGCCAACGATACTCGTTCTATTAAGTGATGAATCGCGTATTATATGTTTATTGTATACTCTTTCACTGTGTACTTCCATCTAGTGAGTTGTACGCTGTGGCCGTTACACCGCGAGGCTACCACAAAATAGACTGGTTGGCGCACGATATGGCAACCGAAAAGCTGGATAGCCAGCCGTACAGCACGGTTCCCATGTGTGGCCGGCTTCGTCACGCAGTTAGTGACGCCTTTACGGCCTCCCACCCAACTAGCGCGCATTTTGATGCATTACCGTACCGGTCGGTCGCCGTAGCAGGTGTGAGGCTCAGTGCGTGGGAATTGACCGTTGGTGCTGTCACGTACACCACGTGTCAATTTTCATGCACCGATGCGGGTGTTATTCGTTGCGTGAGACCGAGCAATGCAGGGAGGATCCAGAATGGTTCCTGGAGAGCATCCTTGTTACACTTACCCTTTCGAGGCAGAATTTTTACAGCCAGAACTACTTGAGCGTGCGCGCAGTGAATTACATTTTTCTCGTGATTGCACCGCAAACGGTGACAACACTTTTCGCTGGCTTTTACACACATAATGTTCTTCAATATATAAGGAAAACAAAATCAGGCAAACAACAAATACGCTAGTAAATAAATGTCCGAAAATATCCAGCAGGACGGAACCACTCTCGTACATAATACAATTGTTTGAATATCGACGCAGTAGGTTCCTTGAGTACTCTTTGACGGAACGGCCCCAACCGTATTACAGCAATAAGCCGATGAATAAAAAACAGAAACGGAAAAGAAGAGAGTACGGCTAAACAGGTGTACTAACACGCGGCTAGCGCCGTGTGTTGTCGTTCTTTCTGTGTCCTCGTCTCTTTGCGCTACGGTTTTTACGTTTCAAATATGAACCAACAAGCCCAAGCATATACCCTTCTCAGGTGTACTAAATCAAGGCAAAAACATTATCAAGAGCCTAGATATCTATAATTAAAACACAACATTATACCGAAGTATAGTTTCTTTAGTTAGCCTTAAGCACTTGTTCTTGGACTAAAAGCCTATTTCGGCTCTCGATTATCAGCCCATGGACAAAGCAATTTTCTTTTTCACAGGAAAACCCCGCCGCGGTGGATGAGTGGTTAAGGCTCCGGCAGCTCAGCCCTATGGACGTGGTTCCGTCCCTGCTGCGGAGGCAGCGTTTTTATGGAGGCAAAACGCAAGGAGCCCTTGTGCTGTACCATGTTAGGGCCCGCAAAGAGCCCCAAGTGGTCTAAACTAATACGGAGCCCTCTGTTACGCCGTTCTTCAAGGCCCATGTCACTTTGGGACGTTAAACGCCGTAAAATACCAGCTTCACAGCAAAAGGAAGTCTGTCCAGGTGAATCGATCAATCAGCTCGCATTGAACTACATTGAACTAAAGTGGTTTATTGGTTGAACTTGAACCTGGCACCACAAAAATAAAACTCTGCATCGACGGCCTACACTGATAAGCGGAAGACAATGAACGGTAACATGGTCTTCATGATTGGCCCCCTAAATTAGTGTAATTTTGGATGACTAACAGCTTTCAAGATAACTAACTCGCGTTGTCAAGAATAGTCTCGATCGCCTTATAAGATTCACTTTCAGGATCAAAACCCTTCATGGAGCAGCCTAGTCTTGTTCAATGAACATACACGAGAAACACACAATAGTATAGTGACCGCAGGGCAACAACCACAGTATCGAATACATGAGAGCAGTAGCAGTCGCTCGTGTGTTGTCCAGATCATTGCTGTCGTTGTCATCGTGCGCTCATCATGTCGTTCTAAGGAACAGAACTAGCCGGCTGAGATGTACTTTTCAACTTTTGAAGACAACTCAGCTGATGTGACGAAGAGAAGGTGACGACGCCCTGTGTCGGCGGCCGCATAAAGAAAGAGCGCCCTCTCAGGAATTGAACGTTACTGAGCAGTCTGGGAATACCGTGTTTCAAGATTAAAACTCAGTACACCTTAATGCTCAGCATTTTTTCCCGAGCGGCCGGATGCGATAAAGTACATAGATTAGTTCCTCCATGTACTATAGTCTATAGGCTACACCTGTACCCTTCCAGTCTTAAGCGCAGAATCGAAGATTTGTTGTCGCAGTTGATCCAGTAAGATATAGGGAACATCAAAACCCAAAGCTTATCTCAAAAGTGGAACTTGGCGTTTTCACGGGTTTTAGTAGCTCATCCTTCAGTTGTATACGTATGGCATGAATGCATACCTTGATAAAAGCTGCAGTGGAAAGAAATGGACAGTTTTGATAATTGGCGCCAGCTATTTCTTTATGACATGAAGGAGAAGTAAACAAGCTTTGGGTGATGGAAATATGAAAGCTCGTCACTTTTTTTGATATAAATAACATTATAATTCATGGTTAAAGTTTTAAAAGCATGCAAATGTTGTGGCACTAAACTTTGATGACCTCTTTGTTTCACGTGTGTTTAATGCATGATTGGATTGCTAAGAATTTATTTCGTCAGAAGGCAAAATGGAGATGACCCATGCTAGGCGTCCGGTTCCCCTGTGTTCGCTCAGTCTTGCACGTCCGTCCCTCGGTCCGTCCATCCGTCAGCATATAGGTGAGAACGTGTCAGTGTAAATCAGCCCTGCTTTGCAACTGTGCTCATCCTGTTTACAAGTGCGCCCATGCAGACGACGAACGTCGTGAAACGGGCGAACGTCCTTTGCAGATAGCGCTGTAATATACAGGGTCTTGAGTGGAAGCCCGCCTCATCAGTACAGGACTCACCTTGCGTGGATAACTCAATAGTACCAATGTGTTTACAACCGTAGATGACAGCCTCGAATAATACTCCTCTAAAAAAATGCCTACCGGATAAGGAGCGCCCCGCTGCATTTCATGTGCAGACGTAGCAAAATACCGGACTATAGTGAGCTTTCACAGCCATTTCCATCCATACGCACTGCGTTTTCAATCTGTCGAAGATGGGGCGGGTGGCAATTAGCACTCTCTATTCTTTGTCCCCTCCCCGTGCATGCTCCTCGACAAGAGTTATACACAGGTCGAGATGCTATTATACGTAAACATCAGTTTTAATTGTTTCTAGCAGAGCGAATAAGCTAAACAGAATCACCCCATTGTACTTAATACGTTAGATAAATAAATTAATTAAATAAAATGAAAAATACCGGAACTCCTTGCAGAGCAGACACTTGCAAAGCCCTTAGCCGAAGTAAGAGAAAACAGTGGGCAACACAAAGATTTCCAATACAAGCCAACAATTCAGATATTACAAACTTTTTATAAACTGTCCGTTTGTAAAAACCACTGGGAAATACAAACATTAACACAATGAGGTAACAATTCGAGATGCTATTATGGGGTCATTCTGGGGTCATTCTGTTTAGCATATTCGCTCTGCTAGAAACAAATAAAACTGATGTTTACGTATAATAGCATCTCGACTTGCAGCGACAACCGTTCTGTTACATTTCGTCAAGGTCATGTTGCACGGTATGTCAACCGGTTCGGGAAAGGATGGCAAAACTAGTGCTGTCAGGCGTTCTTCATACGAAAAGCAAAAAGCGGAGGTACGGCGCATTTTGAAAGGTACGCTCGTAGTTTATGTTTTGGGTCAAGACACGATTTGGGTGTTCCGGGAGGATTCGACTTGTAGAAGGCAATGCACGGAACAGAAACCTGCGCTTATGAAATGGCCATTCATTCGCATAGAAACTTGGAACAGGAGATGTTCGGAAAGTTCCTGTTGACAGTGGATTGATTGATTTATTAAAAACATATTTATTTGTTCAGTATTCTCAGAACATGCGGGTGGGCCGCCTAGTCCGGTAGTCCACTGGCTGCTGCTGCTGCGCTGGCCCTCCCCACCAGCCAGTGCTGACGGTCAGGATCATCGCTGAGCAGAATAGCCTCCCACTGCTCCTCCGAGGGATTGGGAATGGGGTCAACTAAGGGATTATATTGGCATGCCCACACCATATGGTAGAGGGATCCCTTGATGGTGAACTAGATGCAAAACTATTAGTGTTGTCATCCTCCTTCTCTGTTCGTGTGATACATCTATGTAACCGCTCTAGTTTAAGGCTGTGCTGAAAGCGGTGTTGTTTTTTCAGCTTTTAGGCAACCGTACTTCACAGTCACCATACAAATTTGAGGCGAAAAATTTCAGATACTGCAGACAGATCATGGGCTTGATTTTGAAGATACTCAGCTGAGTGACGGGAGTAATGAATCGAAATTGTCTTCCACAGGGTAAAGTCAAATTAATGTTTTATAACTCCCCCCTCCCAATCAAGCACACATCTAAGTTATGTACTTTTGGTATGATGGTACAATCACCGACTATAACTTTATTACATTTTTGACAATGCAAAAAGCCGATACTATTTTTTGTATTTGTATTCCCAATGCAGTGTCTCCCAGCTGCATTAGAAATTTAATATCCTGAGCGTTCATTACCTATTTACTGTTCAGGTTAATGCACGAATATGTTGTAAAGATGTCAGAAAATAAGCTGCTTACCGATGTCGCAAAATCTTCTAGCTAAGCTGTCTGGGGCCACTACGGTAACTTAGTGTTGGATGGTCTCCGTGCGGTCGCTCGAACTATGCTGAAAACAGATGCTGAAATTTTCCTTACCTCGTTTAATACATCACTTTATTAACCGGGACGTGGATATTAATAACATTAGAGTCTTGAACATGGTTTAATTTTCTACTGTTTTATTCTTGCCTACATAAATCTTGAGTATTGCTAGCTACATGAATATTTACACTTTTAAGTAGATAGAAGGCCACTCATAACCTGTTGGATATGAGGGTCGTGGGAGGGAACAGCGAGAACAAGACGACAGACGAAGCAAGAGGACACAAAGACGAGCGCTCGTCTTTGTGTCCTCTTGCTTCGTCTGTCGTTTTGTTCGCGCTGTTCCCTCCCACGATGTATTATTACAAACTCGCCCAGCTATCCATCCTTCTTAGATATGAGGGGCATATTCTGTACAATTTCGTCATAAGTTAAATAGTATTGGATTGTATAATATTCTATCTTGTTGATATCTTCCGTATGCTGTCGCAAGCCTTTTAAATTATTTTAATCTTTTCTGCCTGTTGTGCGTGTTAAATGTATTTTGTGAGTGTATCTGGGCTCCTGCTGCATATTTTGTCGGTGAATTTACGGCAGCCAAGAACGTTTGAAGCTGCACTAGAGGCTTTTCCTTGTCTGTTTTTCACGATGATGCGAAAGAATGAAAAAAACATTGATTGACTGCTTTATTGAATAATTATTTAATGTGAAGATGTGGGTGTCCCTGGAGCAATCGCTCTCACTTATTTTAATCACCTTTGATCTTTCAAACCGTTTAGTTTACTGCCTGACAAAGATGAGTTTCCAACAGGAATAAATTCTTCAAAGGCATAATATTCGCTCACTTTTCTCCGATACTAAAATATCTACTGTCGTAATAAACGCACAAATGCAGCACTGAAACATAGCGCTCCCCCCCTCCCTCCCCCCCCCCCCCCCAAAAAAAAAAAAAAACGAAATCAGTCTCTTAAAAGGGCGCTCCTGTGCGAGATGACACCGCGTAAAGAGCTAAACAAAGGCATCTACGAGGAATCTATGCGTATATATAAAGTCGAAACCCGCATACATACAGGATGTAAAAGAGAGAGTGGTCACAGTGTGGCTCCTCACAAAACCAGAGGGCGTGACCCGTGGTCGTATAACCGCGACGACGCAGAGCTTCGTGTTCTCCGACAACGGCGGCGCGCCCAGCCCAGCTCCCGCAGGTGTGCGGCCACCCGTGCTGCATGGCGTCGGAGGTTACGCTCTCGCCCCTTTGTCGTCGTGCCGCACATTTAAACACACATACTCGCACGGCGCGCTCATGTGTCGTGCATGTATATACTATACACTCATGTTTCCTGCAGCGTTGGTTTTTTTATTGTGCCGTGTGAGCACCTTTTTGCTGCTACCGTTACACCTCAGTTGGTCTCGTTGCGGGTACGCAGTGCAAAGTTGTGTGTGTGTGTGTGGGGGGGGGGGGGGGGGGGAGGAGGGGGGAAGGAGGGGAGATGAGTGGGATAGTGTAGTGCAATGTTTGGGCGCGGACCGATCAAAGCATAAAAACTGCGCGTGGGAAAATGAACAGACACCGATGCAGCGACGTGTAGCTCGTACGCTTGATATGAGATGCCTTCAAGAAGTTGCAATGTGATCAACACAAAAATACGGGACATCCTACTGCGTGCAATCCGCGTCTAAGAATACCTGCAAAAGGACAGTTTAGCGTCCGGCGCAGGAGAAAGTTAATTTTTTTGTCTAAAATTTCAAGAACAGCTTGAGTTACCACGAAGACATGGCAACAAAGAAATATATTATTGTTATTTTTCATTCTATTTCATTTTTTCACTGGCTTCCCTTTCTCAAAGGCCTCTAGTCATATGTCCAACCGGCACAGGCCAGACAGCAGCGGAGCACTGGTTCAAGGCTCGTCAGATCAGACACCCCGAAAACCTGGGCACGTTAATGTTCAGCTGCAGGAAATATTAGAAATGATTCGAATGTATCGCTGTTACCAGGCGTTTGAATGCAGAAATGGAAGGGTAACTAAAATTTATTTCTACAGTATGTATTGTACGTATTCATGGCGGAAGTCGCGGGAATATATTTATTGCAGAAAATATGCAATAAACGTCCACGCTCAAAAATGGCAGTGCGGACTGCTGCATGACAAGGCTGTTTTAGCAATGCCACCGACGTGCTTTGCATATTATCTCGACACGCAGAGCGCACATCTTTTGCGAATAATTTTTTAGTTCCGCATAGCCGTGCTTCATCATAGCGTTTATAGAGACCGGTCAACAAACGTTAAATGCCGAATTTTTCGTCTGTATGCTGCACCAGCCTTCTCACGCCACTTCTGCCTAAGAGCACGCATAACGATTCGACCAAAGCCAGTCTCCCAGAAATGCCATTCCTCATCGAGAAGATAGGCCATCCTCTCGAAGGACTAGGCTCCCAGAAACACACCGCACGGATTCCCTCAGTTTTTGTCGCCTCGGACTCAGTG